>NW_005054315.1:865664-874163 GCF_000277835.1 Geospiza fortis
GGCCGCGGGAGGCTGTGGGCATTGTACGGCCCCGGCTGCGGGATCTGCTGCAGAGCGAGCCTGCACCCGGGCATGGGGTTGGCTTGTCTCTGGGATGAGTACTGCCACTGCTGAAGCTGAAAGACCTTTTAGTATAAAACCTGGTTTATCTGGTTTAACTTCATTTACCTGCATCATGATAAAAAATTCATCATTTAAATTAGCTGTCGGGCCAGGGAAGAGATCAAACAGGTTAACCGAATGCAGGTGAGTCTATGTCAAACCCCCGACACGCTGTTGCCCTGAATATTGATGCAAAGATGCCTTGCGTGTGTAGAATTTTAGTAGAAGGTAAGGTCTCATCTCACAAGTACCACGCTTACTGAAACTGCCTGTAATCGGTGGCATTGCAGTGTAAATGCATGTGCCTAATAAATGGGCATTTCAGACATCCGTTCATGTGTGCTGTATCTCTGTATTGTATTTGAATATACATACTGATAGTTGCATATGTTTTTGCACCTGGTTTGAAAGCTTGTATGTTCAACTACATGGAAGTTTTATTCACTTTTTCATTATAGGACTGTGAAATTACTTTGGATAGATTTATTCAAGTAAGTAATGTAATGTAAATCTTAATTTCCCCTAAGCTCTCTTCAGCCAAAAAGGTGTGATATAAACCCTTTCTTAGTGAAGTTAATGGCTTTAAACGTGGAATTGGAAAGGCCCAGGAGTGTTGTTGTTAATGAAGAATGCATTATCTTCTCTTGAAGTGCATTGTGTTTTGAGATAGTGTTCCAGTTTGAAATGTGGGCAGACATTTTACTGATATATTTTTTGAGATTATTAAGAGACTTCTTGAAAGGTTTGTAATGTTTTTTTCCCTCCAGAAGTGGTTGCTTCTCTTCATTACATCATGACCATGTGGATACAGTAGTCATCACTGAGGATTAAGACTTCAAGTGAAACACAGATTGCAGAAAAATAGTAATTTTTAAACAAGGCAGGGTAGTCATGGAAATATTCCTGCGGCCAATGAAGAAATGTGGAAGTAATCCTGGTGTCAACCTTAAACAGTATACCTTTATTAGAATGTTCTTTAAGATGCTCTTTAGAGGCCGAGGAAAGGGAAAATTGTGATTCCACAGGATTTAAAGAGAGACTTAAAAAAAGTGACACTGCCTGTTCTGAAGAAACAGAGAAAGAAATAAAAGGTAAAAGGAGCAGATAGCTGCCTGACAAGGCACTGACAGAATATATAGTGTCCCTTCATTCTCTGTCTTCCCCAGCTTGATTTTTTTTTCTCAAATAGCTCTGTCTCAAAAGATGACCATTCTTTGCATCTCTTCTGAACTGTGTCAGTGGTCGTTTAATAGGGAAAATAAAGATAAAAAAAGATAAAACTGGAAGGGTATAAAACTGTGCACAGATAAATACATAAGGCCTTAACTTGTCAAAGAAACAGAGCTGGCTTATTTTAAGTGGGTTAAAAAATGAGTTTATGACGTGCCTGTGTATCTTGCTCATGACTAGGAAGCAATGTTGCAGCCTCAAAGTGATACTGAAACTGAACACGTGAGTACCTGCTCTGAGTGGCCAAGTTTATAAAAGATGCAGTGCCCCACAAATGCTTTTGTAGTGCATTAGTCAGGGATCTGAGTCAGATCTAAGTCTGCTTGAGGTTGGGCAGCTCTGTGTGCACCTGCTAACATAAAGCATTGGAGACCTGATTTAAATGGGCTGCAAGTTAAGTAGGTGCAAAATACTGCAGGGTGGTAGAGTGGATTTGGTTTTTACCTTGAGAAACTTTTTTTGCTTGGCTTAGACCTTTTTTAATTCAGTTAAGTACACTGTAGGTTTATATCACGTGTACTGAAAGAGTATGTCTACAGTTCCTTTTAGCAGTGGTTTAAGTCAGTATTACCTTATCTTCCATTTTGATCTCCCTGCACAAATAGATGGCATTAATGTCATCAGTTTCACTACAGCAATTTAGAGTAGTCTGCAGTTTGACTGCTCTGATAAGGATAACGATTTTCTTTCTGCTGATGTTCTTGAAAGCTGTATGCTCTGAGATAATTGGAGATGTTTGGGGATGGGAGGGGAAATACCAGAACTTCCTGTTATGTAATTTTCGGGTATCTCCTTTACTGGAATCATTGCTTATAGGTATTCCCAGGCTTAGAAATAGTTATGGTCATGGGTTCCATGCTCTTGCAGCTGTTTATGATTAATATTTAAGGTAACAGAATTGTGTTGGTGTCTGTGAGATTGTAGTCATTATGACTTTATGCAGCTTCTCTCTGAGGATGAAATAAAATCCATGTAAAAAAAATAAAAAGCTGAACACAATGCCTGCTTTGAATATAGCAACTACTGTTTTAAATATCTTTCATAGTGTCAGAGGATTAAAATCTCTCTGTTAACCTGACCACCATAATGCTGGATGGATTTTCTGTGACATGTATTTTCTGTGATTTCTGCTGGGATGCTGTGCCTGGTTTAGCAAAGAACTTCATGTAAAGGTGGGAAGAGCAAAAGGGAAGTACAGTTTAGTGTAATGATTCAGAGGACATTTATCTCCCCCAAACATCCCAGGACTCAACCTTTGTTTGGGTGTTTGTGGGCTCTTAGTTAAAAGGCAATTGGAGCAGAGTCTGGAGTACAGGTTTGCTTTGGAGGGAAGTGCTTTAATATTTAGTTGATAAAGTGAAGTTATGGCTTTGGGGAGGGCACAGGATTGGGACACATACTGGTTTCTGGCAGTAAGAGAAGTTAAACAGGAAAAATATTTCTTTGAAGGTACTTCCTGAGGGGTTGAACATGTGGCTTTGAACCTTTGAAGTATATGGGTTTTTTAACTAGTCTCCTTGTGTGAAAGTTGAAGACTCTTGCTCTGGAGCCATTGAAGGTGCTTGGTTGTTCTCATATTGTTTTGAATTAATTTTCCTTTCAAAGGAGGTTGAAATACAAATGTTTGCTCAGCACACTCAGAAACTGCTGTTCAGGCCAGGCTGAAATACTCTGTGAATCTCAGTGAATCTACATACTCAACTGTGCCAAGATTGAGTTAGTTCTGTGCTGTACAGAAACAAAAAAATTATATGCCATGACCACCATGTTCATTCAAAGTTCGTGACCTGTGCTTATCTGAACCTATTTCAAACTTCTTGTAAGTCTGGTCAGTGAAGGAGGGAGACTGAACACTAATGGCATAGTTTCTGAATCATTCTTCGTTGTGATGGGCATTTAATATGGGTAAACTTCCTCTTCCAGAAGCCAGAGTGCCTGCAGTTGGACACCTGACACGTATCTTGAAATAGAGATACTAAATTTTTAATTATGCTGTAATGAAAAAGTAGTTTAGGTAAACTAGAATAAGTAATACAGGAAAACCAGAAGGTACTTCTTCATTTTTGGATACATAAAAGTGGGAAAGGTGTTACATTCGCAGTTGAAATGCATAGTGATGGAAAAGGGAGAAGGAAGAGAGCAGCAGGAGGAGAAAGATGACAAATTTTTTCTTACCCTCTCTCCTATGAGATCTGTTTCTTGTCCATTTTTCAAAGTGCAGTGAATTCCATAGCAGACTATGTAAATGTAAATTTGGAGTTGTGAATCTGTTCAATTGATTGAAATATTTTAATTAGAGTATTTTTATGCAAAAAGATTCTTTTAAACTACTTTTCCCATGAAGTGCGTTACACTAAACAAATGCAGAATAAAAAATTGGGCATACCAGTATTTTCATTTTTATGCCCATGGGAAAATTTAAAAAAGTTCATGGGAAAAATGAGGTGCTACATATTTTCAAATACTTAATTTCTCTATGTTCACACACAAAATATGCTAGCCAAATATATTTCAAGTGGCATTGTATCAGCATGACAGTAGGTACACAGCTGTAGTCTAAGGCCAGGGAATTGTCTAAGTAAGAAACTGTGCCCCAAAGTAGCTAAGTTCTTTACATGAAAAGAAGGCTGCTGGCTTCTTTCCTTTTCTTGGAAGCTTAAATTAGTTCACTTTCTTACCAGGTGTTATTTTTGGTTTCACTACCAAGGTTGTCACCTATTTAAAATTTTCTAAGGAATGTATGAGCATTTTTTCCCTGTTTTGTCACATTTTCTTGATACTGAGATGATAAATAATAATCCATGATTTTACTTGGCAATGTTCTTGAATACCACAAGTTTTGAAAGAAAACATGCTCTGAATGTTGTGACTGTAATGGTGACCTGAATTCACCATTACGTTTGTACATCTTTGAGGCTTTAGTCATAAAGCTAAATGACTTGGATTTTGTTTTCACTCTCTGTATTTCTTACTTCATTTTTCCCTCCCACAAAATGACACTTGTCCCAAAATAAATCATTATTATTATAGCTGCTGTTGTAGAGAGAAATGACCAGGTGTGTGGTCATCTTTCTTCCCTTGCTTTTCCTGTTATCCACTGCTGAGGTGAATTTCAATACCATAATGTTTATTGTAGATTAGGCAGCAACAGGTTCTTGCCCATAAGTTTCTCGTTCTCTTTAGGGTGGAAAAAAATGGATTGAAACAAGTATTCTCTTTTATCTTTCAGAGAGGTCAGAAAAGTGAGAGTGTATGGAAGAAGTCTGAACATGTGAAAATTGAAAGTTCACATTTCTGCTTTTCTATCTTCAGTGTTTAAAATCAGTCTTGAGGTAAATTGTTAGTGTTTGCCTGTCACCTGTTTCTTTTGTCTGAATCTAGTTTAGATATTTTATTGATTGCAGAAGGAAATTCAGTGTTCTTTATCTGAGGTTGTGAATTTGACAGTGTGTTATAGAATAGGCTTTGACACTCAAATATGCTTCTTAAAGATAAGTAATTTGTAAAGTCCTATAAATAGCCCAGAGATGCCCAGAAGTGCTTTTTGCAATGCAAATAATCAGATAATCTGGGACACAACTGGTATTAATGTTTCAGGAATAAGAAACATGCAAAATTCACCCACAAAATTAAAAGCACCTAACACCATACCTTCCCCTGCCAAGTTTACACTTAAAAAACCCCTGATTTACCAGGTGAAAATACTTTGGGAAAAACTCCTCTGTTAAGTGTTGTCTTAGCCCAAACTGAAGAAGATAAGAAACCTGCAGAGAAATTGAGATTTTAACTATTTTTTTTTCTTTTTCTTTTTTCAGTGGGAAGAAACAGGAACTTTAAAGTGCTAGGGGTTGAAAGCATGTAGACTTTTAGGGCTTGACTCAGTTTTTTCTATGTTTAGCTTCTTGAGCATGCATGTCTGGACTGCTTGTAGAGGACAGAGAGAACAGCCTTTTGGACATGACTGCATTGGTATTTTGGCTTTCATGTAATGAAAACTTAGCCAAACAAATCTCTCCCAAAGTGTGTTTAATCCTGGTTTAGTCCACTTTTAAGGGTGATAGTCAGTGTAACTAGAAAAAAAAAAGACAAGTGTGGTGAAATTTATGTACTGTTTTGTTTATTATGAGAGACATAGAGGTGTATACAGCAATGAGGAGTTATTTTTTTGTAAAGATAGGAACCTGTGTTTACCTTCCAAGGTCTTGTCTGAGCATAAGCTGTTTTTAACCAAATTATTTAGCTCAGTGTAATTCCCCTACTGTTGAGACTTACCAGTGTAAAACATTTTCAGTATTCGCTTGTACTACTCGGGAGTAATTTAACATGTTATGTTTACTAGGGAAAGCATCCTTGAAACTCTGCAATATTTTAGAGGGTTTTTTAGCAGCTTCAAACTGGTACATAAAATTTTTCTGAGTACTGTGTGTTAGTGTGCACCTGGGATATTTAGGGTAGAACAATTCTCAAAATTAGACTATTTCTGCTTTCCCATAGAGAGACTGTCTTTCAAATGACTGAATAAGTGTTGATTTCTTTTTTTTTTTTTTAATAAAGAAGGGAGAGATATATGATACAACAGTCTTTGCTAATAATATTCAGTTTGTGAACTGCACTGTTTGCATTTCACATTAGAGCACTGGTTTGGTTTGTTGCATAAAATATGGATTTTTTTAATCCTTATTTTTAATAGTGGAGTGGATCAAAGGTGGTGATCTGTAGAATTTGGTCATGAAAACTTTCCACTTGGCTGCCCTTTTTCTTCTGGTCTGTTTCTTTACTCACACCCCAGCTTGGAGCAGTTGCTAGCTGGTCTGTTAATTGATTGACCATAACTTTTGTGTAAATGTGTTGTCTTTTTTCTTCAGGGAATCAATTGGTCTGCTTTGACATGTTTCAAATCAGACAAATCGTGTGTGTGTACGTTATTTATTGCTAACTGATGCATATTAAATATAAATGAAGGAAGCATCCTTTTTATGTCACTGAACTGTATGGTACAACCTATTTCTGTATGCTACTGGTGGTGATGGAACGTGAGACTTGTCTGCTGGGTTGATCTGGTCAGTGGAACCATTCCCAAAGTATCTGATTTTCTAGTTGTGTGATTCTTTATTTGTTAGGGAGAGTGTTTCATAGCCCTTATGCCAACCCACTATCTTGTCTGTATATCAAGAAACTAATTTTTATGTGAAATCTTTGCTCTTGTTTCTTTCCTGGATATTTGATTTGAGTATCCCCACATCTTTCTATATTGGATATATACATATATACATTATATATGTAAATATGTATATATATTTAAGTTTGCACAAACTCATGAATTTTAAGTTTTACTATTCTGCGGCTTGATAGAAGAAGAGTAAGAATGTAATTCTTCTGCTCATTTTCTGTCAGCATATTTGGGCTTCTTAATGGCCCTCACACCAGATATTTGTTTCTAGAAATTATTGATACAGTACCTACAATATGTAGGAGTGGGTTTTTTATTTAATTTTTAATCTTGTATGTTTTTTACTTCCTTAAAGGATTGGTTCTGAGCTATTTTTGCATGAAAGATGATGTAGCTATTATTTGTTAATTTGATTCTAATATGCAATTTGTATATTCAGGTGTAATTATTTATATTTTGTATTTATTGGAGTGCTGGAGAAAGGGAACTCAGAGCAGAAGAGCTGTATATTATAAACAATTATCAACAGTTGTAACCTGTGACTTAGACTTGTTTTTTGTATGTAGTCTTGATGTTGTCTAAGGCATGTTTTTAAAAGCATTAAATCTAATAATGTGGTAAATTATTTTGCCTGGAAAATGCAATTATAGAACCTCTGACATTGTCTAATACAAGAGGAAATCAGGTGAAGGTGCCAAGGTGTGGGATTTTTTGCTTTGTTTTGTTTTCTGTTTCGTTGATTTCTTGTTTGTTTGTTTCTTCATTATTCTTCATGATTCCTTCCGAAGAGGTAAGGGCTGATTACCAAAATCCTGTAAAATGACAGTTTGAGTTTGCCGTTATGCTGTGTTTTTTATGAGTTTTGGAATTGTTCTTTGCTAAAATGTAGCTTCTTAAAGAGTATTCTTGGTATTTGTTCAAGTGTCGTTATGTTTGTTTAGGGGAATATGGTGACTCAGTGCAATTTGAAATATTAATAGAAATTACTCTGCCATTATTGTTGAAGGCGCAGGGTGCTCTCTGAATGGAAATAAAATATCTAGTTAGTACTGCCTTTTATGCCTCTCAGGTATTACTCCAGTCAGTAAATTAAATGCTCTGAAATGCTTTAGGTAGATGTTAAGGGAACTATCCCTCTACAGACTCTTCCAAAAACAGGCTAAACTGGTATAAGATTTTTATGTTGCTGATCTGCTAATGAGGATGCACTGTCATAGCTGTATGTATGGCAAATAGAAAAATTTGGAGGGGCTGGTGTCTGACTGTGTTCGTATTCAACTTCAGGTGCTATATGTAGCAGACTCCTTGTGCCACCTGCCCCAAAACTGATGACAGACTTCTAGCCTCAGAGCTCTTCCCTGCCAGCTTGGAGTGGCTTCCTGCAGCTCTTGGGTGCAGGAGATGATAGCCTGTACAGTTTCAATTTGCGTGGCCTGCCAAAAGTAGCTTCAGAGTATGCATTGTAAAATTTTTGTTTGTTTTCAGGAAAATTAGTGGGTAACTTGTTGTCTGTCCCTGGAGAACAGTGAGGACAATGGTGGTCAGTCTGTTTCTAAATTGGGATTCTTGTCCCCTCTTTCATGAAAATTTTTCAAGTTGCATGTCACTATGTTGAGTTTGTGTTCTGAGGCCATTAAATTCTCCCTGACTTCTGTGACTTTCAAAGGCCTTTAAAAACTTTGGCAGTATGTCTTTGTTTAAGTCAGCCAGTTGTCACACTCAGAAGTGGTGAATTTAGAATTTATGGTGAAGCAGCAATGTTTTTTTTACTCCTTTTTTTAGTAACCAGCACAGTTTAATTCCCATATTTGTAGAAATTGTTCATTCTTTCGTATATTTGGAAATAGCGGAATTTGGGTTATAATAAACTTAAAAAACATTTCTAAAATTTTCCCAGTATTGCACCTTAATTAAAATTATTTTGTTTGAAAGCTGTGGTTCCTTGGATTTGTTTAGGGAAAGTTTTTCTTGATTAAAGTTGGGTTTGTTTTGTTCTG
>NW_005054315.1:874182-887679 GCF_000277835.1 Geospiza fortis
CTGGGAAGAAGCTGTGAGAAAGAGAGTGTCCTACAAGACAGAGCCATTAGAAGGAAAAGCAAAAGTAATTGGGAAGAGAATTGGAAAGAATCTGAAAAAAAACCCCTAACAGTTGGTGCAAAATATTTTCAAATGCATTAATATATATTTCTTATGGGGGAAAAAAAAAGAGGTTTTGTAATTTTTTTTTCATTTCAGTTTTACACATTCAGGTTTTATACATTCATCAGTTGAAAAATAGATACAAATTTGGGCACATCCAATCCTGATGCTGTAAAGCTTATGACATCTATCCATTTTAAGTATTTTAGGAAAATAAATTATGTTCTTTGTTCTAGTAAGTGAAGGGTTTCTAGATTTATCTTAACTCTTTATCTGCAACAGCTGACGTACTGTAAAGTAAAAGATTTATTGTGATGGCAGTGGTGATAATTTTTTGCTGCCTTGTTTCTTAGGCAGACTTAAATTTTTCAGTGCTCCCAGACTACTGTTGGTTGAGGGTTAGACAGAGTACAGCTCAGTTTGTTTGATTTGGCATAATTATGTGAAAACAATTCTTTAAAAATAATTTTTAACATGAAATACATATGATTTTGCTGTCTGCAAGGGATGTTTCTTATCAGTGAATTCTTGATCTGTCAAGAAGACCTTGCAATACACGGTAATTGTAGGTAGAGCGGCAACACTGTGAAATGATAAATGAGGAAGACAACTGGTTTTGTGACTAATTAATCAGTGTCTCAGCAAGCAGTCTTTTGTTTTCTTTTTTTTTTTTATCCTGACACGTTTGCAGGTAAACCCAGCTAACTTAAGGATAAGGCAGGAGTTGGTTTCATAATTATTAATTTCATAGCTTAGTGTCTACCTGTTTCACATTGCTTTAAGAGTTTCCCGTGAGTGTACCTGGGTGATAAAAGCTTGCAATATAGTTAATTTTGTCTTTGAATTGCAATTGAAATGATTTGGCATAGTATTTGGAGACAGGGTTTACACTTCTGTGTTAAATATTCTTTTAGAATTTTACTGACTTTGTGTGGTTGCTATTTGCATTTTAAAAAAAGAGGGTTCTTGGTGAAATGGGGACTTATCAAAATCAATTAATAATAAGAGAAGGTTGGAAGGCAGTGGAGATGAATGCATATCTGAGGCTATACCTTTGGTACAAAATGTTCAAATTCCTACTAAAAATGATGTTGGAAAAAGAAGAGAGAAGGAGGCTTAATGCCATTTTGACACACTTCCATTTTGTTTAGGTGGGCTTGTATTTCCTGCATAATTGCTTCTTTTCAGAGCAAAACCAGTAGAACTGAATGAAAGTGTAGCTAGAAGCACAGTTGGATATTCTAGATGATTGTAAGTGAAGAAACTTCTAGAGTTCTAGATTTGATAAGTGAATCTGAATATGTAGTTTTTGCTAGGTTATACTGGGTGTGCAGTGTCATCTAATCATGTGGAAGTGAGTGAGCTGTGGTGCTTTTTTTATGGATTTTCTGATATGTTCAAGTTGGGCACTCCTGAGTGAAATATGGATGGTTTATGGGCTGTAATAAAATATATTGATAATCTTCTCTCTAATCTTTGTATGTTTTGGCATTTAAAATATTTGTACAAGGGAGAAAAATCTCCTATTGGCAGTTGGGTATAATACCTATGGAGAGATTCAGAACTCCAGGTCCTCCCATTATAGTTGAGATTTCTAGTCTGATTTGCTTCATTTTTGTTAGAAATGTTACGAGCTGCATTGTTTGAGAACAAACACAACTTTGTTGCTTGGCCTCCTCTGCTTCTCTGAAATGTGGATCTTGATATAGAATAAAACACTGATTGTAATAATAGGACAGGGAAAAAAAAAAAGAGCCACCTAGAAATGCAAGGCCACTTGAGGGAAGGAGAAAAGCCATACTGCGTTCGGTCACTTGACTTTGGAGAGCCTTCCACAGCATAGTTTTGTAAGTTTTATAAGCAGACAATTAGAGGGTTTTTTTTTGGGGGGGGGGACGGAAGGTGGAAACTATTTAATAATTTGCCATAAAGTACAGTCATCTCTAAGGAGTTTTGTATGTTGTACACAGACCTCATTTTAAAGACTGAATAAAGACTGAAAGTAAACTTGACTTAAAAGGGCACTATAGTGAAAACAGGTGCTTAGGGACTCTTTAAGCATTGATTGTACTTAGCTTGTGTACTGGCATGTCCTACAAAGGATAACATTTAGTTTTTATGTCAAGAAGTTTGAAATTTTATTAGTCATTGTCAGAGCTTTCCTCTGGTACCTTGTGAGGAGGTGTATATTAATACTGCAGTGCAAGTTTCTTCTTCCATTAGCGATGTATGAGGACCTCATATATATGACACAATAATTTCATCAGGCTCTGTTTTGTCTCCTGAGACTTGTTCCTAGGAAATCTGCAAGCATCTGAAACAAGCTTTAGTAACAGTAAATACCTAATATGCCTGATAATGTTTCTTGTTTGGCTATTTCATCTGTCTTCAGGGAAGAAATATGCCTTTTAGCTTTGCTACCGAAAACTTAACATGCTTCACCTTTTGTAAAAAGTGTTAATGGATAATAATATAATCACCATCAGATCACCAGTAGCTTTCAGTTACGATTGATTTAAATATGAGCTGATGAGCAGGCCCAGATAGATTTGTGTTTATTTCTGATCTTAAATTCTGTCCCTGCCTTCTAAGTTTAGCAGCTTTGAGCTTGTGTTCTGTTTCCTGAAATGTAGATTCTGAATTATAAATGATATTGAACTGTTTGTTCCTTAAATTGAAAACAAATATATTTCTGTTGAGCTGTGTGCTGTGTCAGCTGTAGTAGTGAGTGACCCTCAGCAATGATGTTTCAATTTTGGAGAAACACAGTCTACAAAGGGCACATCAAGTACTCTTGGCGTGTGAACTATAGCTCATGAATTCAATCAGCTGTAATTGAATCTATCCTATCAAAGTGGTGTTGGATTTGCTATTCATTACTTCCTTTACTACTGACTGTGGTCTTGTTTTTAAGTGTATCAGATGAGGTGCAGGTAATTCTGAGGTTGTATGGGGTGAGAGAATTGTAGAGAGTAGAAGTAAGAAGCAGCTATGGCAGTAAACAACAGAATAAATTAACCTGAGTTTTGTTAAATGGGTGCATGTGTATATATCTGTTGCTTACCTGAGAAATTTAATATATGATGAAGACATACCTAGGATGAAGAGTGAAATAGCTGAGTGAAATAACAGAAAATCTGAAAGGAAATGTCGATTCTTAGGGAAAAAGTGGACTTGGTTTTATTTTCAAGATTTGAGTTGTCATAAAATCAGAGAATGCTTTGAAATGATTGAAGGGGACCTTAAAGACCACCTAGTTCCAACCTATCTGCTCTGGGCAGGTTTCTTCACTAGGTTGCTGAAAGCCCCATCCAAGCTGGTTTCAAACGCTTTCAGGGATGAAGTGTCCAGAACTTCTCTGGGCAGCCTGCGTAATCTAACCTAACATCTGGCCTAAACCTACCCTCTTTCAGTTTGGAGCCATTCCCCCTGTCCTGTCACTATCTGCCCATGTAAAAAGTGGTGCTTTATTTTGGTTTTTTAAGCCCTCTTTAACTGCCAAAGAGCCTCAGTAAGGTCTCCCCTGATCCTTGCTTTCTCCAGGCTGAGCAACCCTCTCAGCCGGTCTTCACAGGAGAGGTGCTGCAGCCCTGTTGGACCTGTTCTAACAGAACAGGTCTCCTTTGGACCTGTTCTAACAGATCTGTGTCTCTTGTGCTGAGAACCCCAGACCTGGGTACTCAAGTGGGCTCTTAGCAGAGCAGACTAGAGGGGCAGAATCCCCTCCCTTGATCTGCTCACCCACACTGCTTGTGATGTAGCCCAGGATGTGGTTGATCTTCTGGGCTGCAAGCATGCATTTCTTGTTAATAATTTCAAATCTGATCAATTCTTTATTAATCACATATATTTACTCTTTAAATATATTTGTTCAGGGCAACTAGTCATTGCAAATGAGCTTTATTCTGTAATCTTGTATGTCAATCTTCCTTTTGCGTGGAAACAAAGGTATTGTGTAGGGAGTTCACTTCTATCCTTGCCTGCTTGTGATATATTACATCTTTCCACCTGTCTCTTCAGTTGTATGAAATTTGCAAACTTTTTTTTTTAATTTTGCAAACAAATTTTTTAAAAATAAATATTGGACTTCATATGATGTTATGCTTAAAGAAAGACAAATGGAAAAATTGTACAGAAACAGTGTCCAGCACAGAAATGCCATCGGGTTATCAGCCAAAATATCTTTCCTTACTGTTGCCGAATTAATGATACTGTTACAAAATATGCCATAGCCTCTGAAACTAACTCTAACATTGACTTGATTTCCTTTTTCTGGTAGAATTACTTTCTTAAGAGTAGTTTGGAAAATCAGGGTTGTTTTGTGAAAGGAATTTACTTGTAGGTTGTTTTGTTTTACTTTTTCACAAATTCTCAAATGTTCTCCTCCTGGTCCATTTAAATAATGTCAATTATGTACAGTGTTCTATTTAAAGTCTTATTTGTTGATTTGGATGGGTTCCTTGTGCATGATATTGATAGGTGTAATAACTGAGAGAGATTGGATCCCAGTTTTGATACAGGAAGGAATGGAAAGTGTGTGCATAAAACTCGGGGGAGGGTGAAACTGGGAGATTGGTAGAGTGGCTTTTCTTTCCTATTAAGGAACTGCACAGTAAAAACAGAAAAAACTACTACATCCATTCTGTGTTCACATAGCTGGCTGATATGAAGTTAGAACAGAATTTAAGTTTAGCCTTACTTTTCTGCATTGTAAAGAAAAAACAGTGGCTGGTCCATACAAGCCTGAATAGCATGAAAAATTCAAACCATGTTCCTTTTCTGATAGGGTATTTAAATGTTAAATTGGCATTGGCATGTCTTCAGTAACATTAGGTATTAATACAAGTGATATTTGCAGTCTTTATTCCATTAGTAATGTAATTCTTGGACACTATCAAGATCTTTTCCAATATGTTTAATTGATATTTGAGAATGCAGTTTGGAGACTGGGATTTTGAAACTTAATATTTGTGTTAGGGCTTTTGTTCTAGTTCCATATCAAATACAACTTTATTTGGATATTCTAGACTTACTTCCTCTTTCTTGGATAAAAGCTCTTTATGTGGAGAATATGGCGATATTCATTCTAGTGCCAAACAACGGTGATTTCATCACCTTATCTTGTACAGAGTTACACTAATTTTGTAAGGTATACTATGTGAGAATTTGGAAAGGTAATGGAACACATGAAGTAAATTCTAGATACCTAAGGCATTGTTATTCTGTAGTCTCTTAGGAATATCAGTTGATACTGCCTTCTGAATATAAACAAAGCCTTCCCTTTGAGGAATATTTTGTTCCACTCATGAGTTCTCAGTGTATTAACCTTTAACCAAATAAAAGTATATTTGCAGTGCTTATTCCAGATTGAGATAGTGTTTTAGGAAAAAATTCTTGTGGGCTTGTAGTTTTTTTGTAAAATTTCATTTACAGAAGATAGAATGCAGGGTTGTAGTTGCACTGCAGCAATTATTTGGATCTTTTTGAAAGGCTTTCCTTTTGCTGTGATTACAATGCTGAGTCATTTGTGCATATAATAATAAAATCTCTAGTACTTACTACAATCCATTCAAAACAAAGATCTAATGAAATAGATTTTTTAGAAATGGTCATAGTTATACTGATAGAGAAAAATATTTCTGATATAATAGCTCAAGTTTGAGAGCAGTGTTTTAAATACCTTCTAAGACTATTGTGCTATATAAACTTGAATAACATATGTAAAATTACAGACTATAGAGATAAATTCAAGCTTGCAAATCAGATGTGCTTTGAACCATGATTATTTGTATACACGGTATCCTTTCCTGTGTGCAATGTTAAACTATATCAATATTTTGAAAAAAATGCCAGATGAATGAACTGACACTGTGAATACCACATTTGTGACACTGGGTCAGTAGGTTAGGTAACAGTAGTGAAGATTATAAAGTATAGGTATCATTTTGTAGGCACACAGTTTGTGGTAGTTGGGAGTGGAGCTCTGGCTGAGCCTCATCCCCAGTGGGCTACAGCTGTGAAAAGCAGGTGAGAAGCTTTGAGAGCAATGAGCCATGGAAACACTGAAAGCAAAGAGACATGGAGGGCCCAGGTGCACTGACCAGTCACGGAAGGGAATGGAAGGCACACAGGTGCAATGCATGAACATGAGGGGTATAAAAGGTTGGGCTAAAGGACAAGAAGGGCTGATGCTTGAAGTCTTCTGAAGTGGTGTGGTGTTACTTTGTATGGGTTGGAGCCTTCTGAAATTCCATGATGATACTGTGTGCATTGTGGCCTCTCAACTGCAACATATGCTGTGGTGTATGCTGCCACATCATTTGGCATAGGTTTCATGACATGGAGCCTGAAGAATTCAGTGAGTTGCCAACAATTCTTTTTCAAGCCTTGCAAATTTATATACTTCCTTACACAGTTTAACATATTCTGTTTCAGTAGTTTCTGTGCCATAAGTATTATGCACTTATCAGGCTGTGTGACTTTTAGGTGGTCACTTCTGTCTGACTGTAAACCTATGCCCTGTAAACAACTATCAAACCTATGTGTAGAGCTAGCAGAGGGAAATAAGTACTTCTGTGTTCATAAACTCAACGTGTAAAACCACTGTATTGAATACAGAAGTGCCTTTTTTCTCCTCTGTTAAGTTGCAGGGAATTTCACTTGGCTGGTCCAAATTTAAGCTGTGTAAGAAGTGAAGACATTCCAGCTCTGAGTGTGGAGACTGTTAATTCTTTGCCTAAAAGATGGGAGAAAATGTGTTTCTCACCTTGTGTTTGGGTTGCATATATATGCAATAACAGCTTACATACTCTTAGCCTGCAACTTTAATTTTTTTGTATTGTACAAAGAGTTTTTATAAGTTTCTATCATAAATTGGAACAGGCCAGGAATAATGGTATTTCTTTCAAAACATGTACTTACTGTGTCTTTTAATGTGCAATCATGAAGAATATGGTATGAGTTACATGGTGCTTTGTGGTAATCTATCTTTGAAAGTGGAAGTTTTACTCCAGTTTTCAAAAATACCAGTCCTAAGGTTTTAAGATATAATGTGAAGACTGAACTTTCTGATGAATTGAGGTCTTTAACTACTACTCCGTGGTCAGGATTTGTCTTCTGTGGGAATGTCCAGAGCTTTTGTTTGTTTTGTTTTTGCACATCCTGAGTTAGCTCTAGGTCAGTTTAAAATTTAAAAATGGAAGTGAAAAGTCTGATTGGAAAAAAATATTGAAAAATAGCTGTTGACCACAGCTGAACTTTGATTTCATTTTGCTTTCTTAATATTAGTGTATCAGGTTTTCAACCTGGCCTTTCCAGCTTTCTCAATTGTGCTGATATGTGTGTGCTCAAGCGTGTTTCTTGACTAGGGCCTTCTGTGTGGTAACACAGAAAATAACAGGAAATAGGTAATCCTGGAACACTTTTCTATTAGTTGCCTATCTACTCATTTCCTGAAACACATGAGAGAAATAAAATGTCCTGAGTGCAGGACTTTAAGTCTTAAATGTAAGTCTTATTTGTCTTCAAGCAGAAGCTCTTCAACCTAATTCCAGTCTTATGCTTTATGATCATTGTAGTACATACTAAGTAATAAATAGACAATCTGTTTGAAAAGTGTTTAAAAATACAGTTTTTGTGCACTATGTGGAATACCTCCTCTTGATTTGTGTCTGATTTAGCACTGCTTTCAGTGAAGATGGAAGTGAAATGTAATTGAAAGGAATGTATTATAAGAGGAACTAGTCCCTCAAAGGCTTCTGTCCAGCACTGGTGAAGGAGGAAATCGGTCAAGTACAAACAATGTGGCTTTTATTACCTTGGGTCAGCAATAATAAACCTTTGTACTTCACAAGACTTTATTGTTTGCTTTTTAAAAGGACACTATCAAGGGTATTAAGCTCATGCTTTCTTTGCATTAACATGGGACTGACTTGCAGCAAGTACCTGTTTAGGAAAATCTGAGTTTCAGGAGAAACTAAAAGATGATGATTGTGTAAAATCATCCAAGTAGGTAGATACAAGTATTTCTGGGTTGAAAAGAAAGGTTGCTAGTCAGATACCAAATACCCCTATTTAGACTTAACCAAGTTCAGGGGGGGTTGCTGCTAAAGTTTCTATCTGTGCTGTTACATGGATTTGATTTTTGTGGGACTTTATGTAGCATGAACTTCTTTGGAACAAAATGCTTCTAAATCCTTTATGGATTATTACATTAGTTAATATTGGTTAATATTACACTGTTACATTTGCTTCTTAGTCATCGAAATTTTATTTTTATTTATTTTTCTGGGATGTAAACGTGAGTTTTGAGCCATGTTTTGTAGTTGTTTGGCTGGCCAGTTTTATTTTAAAGGTTTTCTTTTTTCTTCGGGGGTAATTGTAAGCTTACAGCGATGATGTGTGTAATTGTTTGGTGATGATATATGCGACCTCATAAGTTCAGCTGTGGCAACTGAAAGAGCAAAAGATGTTGGAACAATATTTCAAGTACCTGAACAGTCATGTATCTCCTACAGAGGTTCTGTTTTAAACTTAGAAGACCTTAATGTCTGTTTCTTTTAGTTGAAGTTACCTGAAAAGGATTTTAGTCTGCTAAAACTTGTTATTGGTGTGACATGGCAATTTGTTTAGCTTTGGTTGTTTTATTTTGTTTTTTGGTTTGTTGTTTTTGTTTGTTTGTTTGTTTTTGTTTTGTTTTGTTGGGTTTTTTGGTTGTTTTTTTTTTTTTTGTGGAAAACCCCATGAATTTCTTCATGCTGAATTTGAGTAAAGCAACCAGCCAAAACAGTTCTGTAAATACTTCCTGTCACCAGGGAAATTGAAGATGAAGATAGAACTGCTGATAAGTTATGAGAGGGAGCTTTACTCTCCTTGTGGGTTAAAAAATTGGTTATGAGACTCAAACTTTAGAAACAGAGCTTTTTTTATTTTTTTTTTTTCCCCAATATTAACTGTCCCAGCTTAGGGTTTTTTTTTTTTTTTTCCCCTACTTACCGTTTTTTGGAAGGGGAAAAAAATACTGAGAAACACTTCTCATTAACTGAACAGAATACATGGAAAATGGTGTGTTAATGATTTGCTTGAATTGATTCTTTATGTACTACCGGAGGTAAACTACAAGTTATTCATCCTGGTAGAAAATTAGAAGTCTTTTGCCTTAGACTGGTTCTGGGACATCCAGTTCAAAATACTGAGTGTACTTCTAATCCCAGCTCAAGAAGCAAGAGCTGCGTATTCACAACTCACATCTATTCACAGACACAAAATTCAAGAGTATTTGAAGAAAGATCAGGATTCATTACTTTGAATTGTATTGGAAAATGTTTCTGTCATAACATTTTTTATTACTTCTTTTAAACAGTCAAGACAAATCTTGTAGACTAGAATTTGGGGTTTTGTGATACCTGGCGTAGTTCTTCACTCCTCTTGTTGGTTTTCCTTCTTTGCTGGAATGTGGGTTATTTTGTATCTAATTTTGTTTGTGGTAACTTGAAGTGTAACACACTTGAATTAAATGTAGTAACTTTTGTGCAAAATGTCTGTTTGTGTTAGTTTCCATTTTAAGGAAGCTGTTTCGTAGTCGGTTTAAACACTTAAAGATAATTAACACTACTAGAAAGTATTTACTTTGAACACATTTATTTAGAAAGAGTCCTGAATTACTCAAAACTTGATGGGAATTTTAAGCATCAGTTAATGTACAGGAGGCTAGATGTGGGAGAAATTATTTGGAAAGAAACCAATAGGTTAAAAATTCTTCCCTTTAATATTTACATTGCGAGAAGTAGTTCATATGCTTATTTTAACCTCTCCCTACCTGAAAGAATTCTGTGAATAGGATTTGAATGTTTCAACTTTTTAAATTCCAGAAAAGGTCTGTCTTTCTTGTACAATTTCCAATTTACAGATTCTTCTCCAGCTGTTAAAATGTGACACTTTTTGATAATGCTTTAATTACCTGAAATTCTCATCAGATGGAAGAGAGAATTTATTGATACTCTCTGTATCAGTGTTTAGCTTGGCAAGTGTTACTAGCTAGACAGGTGCATGATTCTTAGCTTAAATATACTTGTCTTTTAAAACATGGTAGACCAAGTTTTTAAAAATTATATTAAAATAGATTGATAAGCTTCACTTCTAGCAAATGTTTGGTGTCATTTAAAATAAGCTGTTTGAATAGGCCTCCTTAATTTAGTTGAGGAAGTAGTATAAAACTTAGGTTCTAGGTAAAAAAGGAGTTCATCATTAAAGGTTTCTATTTTAGCAGTTTTTATAAAAACCCCAGTTTTGAAGTTGTGATCTATCTGTATTTCAAGTGTAATACTTAAATAGGTTAAAGTAGCAGAAGTAATGATTTTGTGATGTCCTAGTTTCAATATGGAAGAAAAGCTTTATCATCCACTTATGTGTTCATCTTCTTTTTATCAATGTTCTTTTTTTTTTTTTGGTCAACGTCACGAATTGCAGGTTGTGGAAGACTTTATAGAGAGAGCTGCAAAAATACCATTGAAGAACCAAACAGGAAAATATTGATTTTATGAGAATTGTTCTGAAGATTGTGGATATTAAAAGTTTTGAGAAGGGAGATGCATTTAGAATCAGTGTTCTAAAAGCTGCTTAGAAATTGAGAGGATTTATGGCTATCATAACCAGCAATCTGGTTACTTTCTGGTTTTATTTATTTATTGGTCCCTAGTATTTCAAAATAAATTAGAAAAGAAAGACTGAAGAGACAGAAGAAACTTTCAAGAATTGTGCATGTTTTGCTTAAGGGCATCCTGATATTTACAATATTTTTGTAGAGAGACAGTTTGTGAGAAAAAAAAAGTAAAAAACCTGAAATTACAGAGGAACTTGCATCATTAATGTTCAGTTGATTGGCACTTTCTGGAAATCAGAAATGTCTCTGAACTATGTGGAAAAACAGGAAACTTGACTGATGGGTGTTAATTAGCCTGGTGATTCCTATGTCCTTAGTTCTTAAGGATTGTAGTTCAGTAAGATTGAAATGAGTGGGTAAACAACAAGAGTTGTTGACACAACTTCTTGGTATTCTCTGGCATACTTGTGTGAATCTTGCATGAAATTAAAAAGAGACTAAACTGAATTCCAGGCAGTTAAATGTAGTTTTAGTGGTGTGTTGTTACAGGCTCCTTATATACCAAGTAAGAAGGAACCTAAAAATTGCCAGGTCTTTGGGATCTTTGGAAATTTTTTGCAGCATCCTCTTTGAGTCAGAAGGTAGGCTGTACTTTGAACATGCATTGCTATTTTCTTCTTAAGTTCAACTGAGCTGGGATAAAGAATTAATGATACTGAGCTTTCAGTTGGTTTGACAAGGGGTGTGGCTGTCATCCAAAACAGAAGAGAAAACCAGTGGTATGCCAGTGCCAATAAAATTTGTGGAACAGGTAATCCAGTGATCGTGCCTGGAATGGGATGGGCATAGTTCTTGCTGTGTACTCTCTCAAGTTATTGCTAAATAGGAAGTCATTTTCTCTCTTCAAGGGGTGCTTGGTGGAAATGGAATCACACACAACAAATGAATAAGAAGCATAGAAGCAAGCTCATCTGGCAGGGCTGCCCATGGTGAACACTACACATGCATCTCTGTTTTCTATGCTGTTAAGGTCTTAATCAGACTCTCTGATTTCAGTGTGTATCGTTGAAGGATACAAAAAGACCTTTACAAAAATTGTGATCAGACATTTCTTTTGTTGATTCAGCATAATGAGATCCACAGCTCTAGACAAAAAAAGGGCATCCTATAAAACCTCCTCTAACTTGTTGTTTCTCTAATATGTTTTTCAGTGTTAAATCTGAACCCTCTAAAGTAATAAAGATCTGTAAAAGCAGTGATCTGGGATTTACAGTGAACAATCCACAGCTGGCTTGCAGAACAGTGAAGACACTATTTGGCATTTTCAGTGACATTGGTTGATGGGTTGACACATTAATGAAAATCTGAACTTCGCTACTGTGATGTCCAAAATCCTCATCATCCTCATTTTGAGTTGCCCTATTCATGTACCAGCCACATCTTTTGTTGTAGAAGCCCACAGTTGCTTGTGCCTTGTGGTTTCCCTAAATCATTCTCCCAAGTGTTAATCTTCTGATTACCAGTCTGTTTGGGCAGGCTGGTTTTCCTTTGCCACTTTTCCACTTTTTTATCAAGAACTTGCAAACCCCCTTTCCTGGTCTAGGCTGTTGAAGTTCAATCCCAAAATAAGATAGCGATTAAATGGCAGACAAAATTTGACATTCAGTAGTTAGTTTGCAATCTGATACATGTCACTTAGTTCATCTCTGATATTTAACAGAATAAAGTCTGTTGTGCTTGTGGCTATTAGTAAAGACTAATGTGTCATAGTAGGAAATGTTTCTTCTAACTGTAAATAAAAGTGAATGCAGCTGATGATTTTTGTAGGCATCTGTTGAAGTCTGGGCCAACCCTTCTGGGACTCAGAAAGCAGCCCCCAGGGTCACAAAGCTCACATGACCTAGTTTATTCTTCATTAAAACAGATGGTATCTGAGCAAGGCGAACTTGGTTTTAAGAAGGAGATAGGGATTAAAAGGATGGGAAGCTGAAACAGCTGGGTCTGATTAATGGGAGCAAATAAAGAGGCAATCTAAGCATTAAATTAGTCATCTACATGAATAGCAAAATAATCACTACATGACTACTCACTAAATTGTTTTAGCTGATCAAAAGTTGCAGGATTGTTTTACCTAGCATCAAAAGTATCTGAAATTGCATCAGAAATGTTCCCACATTCTTTATTCTTTTCTGCCAGGCTTCAAAGAGAACAAAATGGAAACTGGCTATGGTGTTTTTGAATGGTATTAGGGAATCCAGCTTGTTTTGTAAGACTGAAAATACCCAACTGTGTTTGATACATAGGCCAAGTCAGTCCTCTGCAGATTTTGGCCTCATCTCTTTGTGTTTAACATGAGAAGGTTACCTAATGGAGAAGATTGCAGGCATTCCTTCAAGCTCTGCAACCACATAAAATTTGCAATGGGATCCAAGAATTTTATTGTTTCTGTTGTAAACAGATTATACTGGATTAGTGGTTAGCATTTTGCGTATTTTATTCTGTTTGCCCATTTAGTCCTGAAAATCCTGAATTGTGTTGCAAACAGCACAGGCGCTCTTCTTGCTGTTGTTACTGGTGGCCAGAGACCTTCACTTACCATATGCCTTAGCAGGGAGAGGGGGCCTGTGCAAATTAACTACTACTCTACCTTCAGACTTGGTAAGAACAGCTGTTTTCTTGAGGTATGATCTTATCATGTAGGTGCTTTGTTTTGCTCTGAAACTCTGGTAACATGTGCTAAATCAAACAGACAGATAGGGATATGTATGTAGGGAGTGTGTGAAGCCATTGCTCTT
>NW_005054315.1:887721-897946 GCF_000277835.1 Geospiza fortis
TGGTACAATGATTGAGTTCTCTTGGTTTGAGCTAAATATGAAATAAACATGAATAGACTAAAGTGCAAATCTGTGAACACTGTTTCCCTTAATTCTTGCAGACAAGTATAGAATATTTCCATTTTAAGGTAATCATAAGGAATGTTTACTTATCTGTCACAAAAGGTCAACTTCATTTGGTTCACACAGCTGAACTCTGAGGTGATCAGGGGAAATTGTTGAACAGTTCTTTCATAGGGATTAACAGAAATTGTTTCATGAGTTAGGTGTCTCTTCACCTGGAGTGGGGCTTTGATGGAAGACTAATAACACTGCCTTTTGCTGCCAATAATCTTACCTCAAATTTATGGAGCTGGGCCTTTGTCTTGCTCAGTGCCACTTACTGCTTCAGGTTTTTAGTTTTCTTTTTATGAATCTGAGGGTCAGAATTTCCATCTACTCACAACGCAGCAATCTGTTCTTATAAAACAGATATACTTGACTATGCTAAACAACCACAATAACATCTTGTTACAGCTTCCTACCTTCCCTATCAATTGCAAGGAAGAATACTTAAAAAATGTTAGCAGAAATGGCTAAAAGTATGAGCGGGTTTGAAGTGAGATTTTTAATTGCAGTAATTTATGCAAATTTTATCTGGTTATTTGAAGACTGGCTAAGCATAAAACAAAACAAGAAAAAGGCAGAGCAATTAGTCACATGGAAGAGTGGTGGGTTTGTGGGTATTGCTAGCTAATGCAGGCTTAATGGATTTTCTTAGAAGATTTGATGGGGAGAAAATGTATATTTTGAGAAGACATGTCTGAAAACAAGTGTTAGATGGCTTCTCCGTCTTTATGGTCTTGATTTTCATAGTTGCTTGCAAGTGTGCTCAAGATGTTTGAAAATAGACCGCCTGGGATCAGTTCAGCAATAAAACTGGTTAAGGAGGTTCTGTGTTTGTGCCTGTCTGTGTGGTCGTCTGGTTTTCCCAGAGGCTTTGTAGATTAGGGCCTTGCCACTATTCTGGAATAGCCTGCCAGGCTTTGCTGTTCCTGGCAGAGGTGTTTTTATGGAGGAAGTGTTTCCAAAGTTAGAACAATTGCTAAATAAGTCTCTGTCAGGTTCTTCTTTGAAATTAGGTGGCGTTTGTGATTTCTATTGTTGTTGTTGTTATTTCTGACTAGTGGTTTGTAAAGAGAAACTAATAGCATAAGGAAAAGTAAAGCATTCTAAAATAAAAATTTCTTAAACAAGTAGAACAAGTCCTGAAGCATGTAATCACTAGAGATCTAGGAACAATTAGATATGTGTTCGCTTTTGACTTTCCTGTTTGTTATGTCTGTAGAAGCACTTTGTTTGTACAAGTATCAAAATGCATGTAAAACCACATTTGCTTATGGGGTTAGTATTGTTAATTTCCCTGAGTCCACATTTGGAAGTCTCAAAAATGAAAGATGGTTTCTAGTTTTAGTGTGCCATATGACTATCATTATTTTTCAAAATGTTTTTACTCAAAATTTAAATTTCAGCTCCTAATTCAGAAATAACAGAGTTAATTTTTTTTTTTTGTCTGTACATGCAATGTAAATGTAAGTAATCGATATTTAACGTAGTTTGAACAGACGTTTCTGCTTGGAAACTTTTGGGCCTTTTTTTGGTGTTTGTTTGTTGGGTTTATGTTATTTGTTTGGGTTTTTTTTTACTGCAGAAGCCTGTCCCTGAGCAAATACAGTTGTTTGCAGGTATAGTCACGTAATGTGACTACATTGTTAAAGGATTTCATTGCATGATAAATTTTCCAGGGTAACCTGATGGTTTACTTTGCTATAAAAGCAGGCTTTTTCTGAGATCTGTATAGTTTTCATGGTTAAAGACCTGTAACTCAGGACACGTGGGAATGTAAAACTTCTTTGATAGAATCTTTTGTGCTTGGACAATGGTAATGCTTGATGTATTTGTGTAGTGAGAACTTTTATCTTGAAAACCGGCTTTGAAATCTGTATTGGTAGTGGAGCTGCAAATTCAATAAAACTGGATTGCTGGAGTTAGTAATTTTTAGTGTTTTTTAGTAAATGCTGTCTTAAACAACATTTTAAGTGATTGGAAAGAAAAACTGTTAAATTTAACATAAAAATTTTTAGCTGAGAATCCACATACAGAAAACAAATTCTTCAAACATAAATTGAAGCTAGCAGAAGCAAAAATTCCCTTGTTTTTTTCGCATCTCCCCAATAATGCGATTTTAGAAGTTCATTTGTTGGTTTCTTGCTCCTGCCTATCTCTCAAAAACGTATATCCTTTCACATACACACTTCTTTCCCTGTACCTGTTGCACATCTTAGGAAATTGTCTTTACTATAAATTGGTCATAACTGATCAACACAATCTGAAATCAAGTAACAAAGCAGTGAATAATACTGTAACAGGTCTGTGTGCTGCCTTTCCTAGGGTATGTGCAAATAAGAGGATGATAGTGAGCTGAACTATAAGCTCTTGACTTTTCTGGAGAGAGGGATCTTTCACAAGTTAGGTGCTTGGTTTTAATGCCAGGTGTCCTTTACAGTGGTACATGAGAATGGCATTAAAAATAACAGGTGCACTGTTGTAATGGAACCTGTGTGTCATTGTTTAATGAGCAGAAAAACAGTAAGCAATAACCTAATAAGCTGAAATTTGTGTTGGTCTTCAAATGTGTGAAACTGCTGCCCAACAAATAGCAGTCTGGCTAAATGTGCCAGTATGAACTTTGATTTCAAACTAAAAGAGATACTCAGTTCAGTTATATGTGATTGTCTTGAGTGCAATGTACTTAAAAGAAGGAACTTTAATGACTGCTGAATAGAGAAATGCCTAATGCTTTATTTAAAAGTCACTACGTTTTTATTTTCCTTCTTTATTTTTTAGAGTGGGTTCAAAAAGGAGTACATTAACTGTAAAAAAAAGGGATGCCAGACCGCTACTGTTTCCAAGTGATATAGCGCTGAGCACTATAAGCAGATTTTAAAAAATGTATTAATTTTTAGATTGATCAGCAAATATTATGTGTTTTTTGCCATCACTTCCTTATCTCTCTGTGCCTTTTTGCCTCTCTGTGCACATTTAAGTTTATAATCTTATAATCTCCTCACCTGAATAATTGGAGTCCTGTAGGTTTTAATTTAGCAAATTATCATTGTTCTTTTTCCCTTTTTATGCTAAGTTGATGTTTCTTCTCCAACTTTTCAGGCACAGGTACCTTTGGGCGTGTTCATCTGGTGAAGGAAAAAATGGCCAAGCGTTACTTTGCACTGAAAGTAATGAGCATTCCTGATGTCATTCGACTGAAGCAAGAGCAACACGTGCACAATGAAAAGTCTGTCTTGAAAGAAGTCAACCACCCTTTTTTGATCAGATTGTAAGTAGTTTTATTTTTTTAATTCATTTCACTCATACAGGAAGTGCAGTTAAAGTACTCCAGAATATCATTGCAAGTTCTTAGGTACTTTACCAACACTGAGTCTTTAATTTCTCATATGTAATCTAGATTAAAATAGACTTTGGAATGAAGTACATAATTCAGAAGAGTCAAGAATTTAAAATAAAGAGGCATTATTTAAACATTGAAACAATTTATTATAAGGTGTTTTCTCTCTTCACACTGCAGAAGAGACATTTTCTGAAGTGAGAGGAAAATACTAATGAAGAATTGTTAGCTTTGGCTTATCAGAATGACTTCTAGAATGATTCTTGATGTTAGAATTGTGATGAAAGTATTTCTGCATGTATGTGCTGTAGATATTGGTAAATAGCTAAAGATATTCCCAGACTTAAATAGCTAGTTTTTAAAAACTTAAGTGAACTTTTGCAAACTTTTTTTTATAGAGTTTAAATGACTGCAGCACTTCTTGGACTTTGTATTCCTGTATTTGAGGTTGTTAAGTGATGGAACCTATTGAAAAGCATTATTTCAACACAGTTCATAAAGAATACTTCTTTTTTAGTAGAATTGAAGTAACTCTGATGATCCCAATGGTCCCATTGTTAAAGAGAGAAGGTATCATACTGTTCTGTTCACAGCACGACAATGCTTCTTGTATATCTCAGTCTGTATCTATTAATAGCATAACTAAACCTCTGGTAATTGCAGGTTAATTTCCATTTATGTTTTCTCATGCATGGATACACAGCTGGCTATTAACTAAGATTTGTTTCCATGTACCTGCCTTAATCAGTTTTACATAGAATTAGACAAAATTAGCATTAGTTAATCTAGCTGCAGGGAGTGCAGCTTCCTGCCAGGGTTAGGCAAGTATCAGAGGGAAAAGAAGAAGGGAACAGTGTGATAGTCACTCAGAGGATGGAATGAGCCCTGTAGGAGGAGGCTTTTTCCCTGGTGTGGTGTTGGCTTTTCCCAGCATCATGATGCTGTTAGTTTCCACCTAGCATTCAGAAATCCTGTGTGTGGCATAGTAGCAGTAAGACAAGTTCTAGAATATGTAGAGATTGAGATTCATGGAAGAATGCAAGATGGAGAAGCTGAGTACATCTGGTTAGACTGATTGAAGTATGGATGGAATGGGGGGAACAGGATTTTGTATATATATCTATGTACATCTTGAAATTCTTGAAAAGAAAACTCTACCAAAAGCAACAAGCAAACTCCCAGACAAACCCCATGTCGGTAGGTCTGTGTGTCAGGAGTAGAGAAATTTGGGTGATATGTTAGAGACAGGGAGGATTCATGTTCATATAGAAGTCATCAAAAATCCAAACCAGGGGAGTTTTCCTAGATTTCATTCACACCTTATTTACAAAATATCAGATTTTTCAGGTTGCCAAAGGACATAGTTCAAATAGTTCTCTTTGTATGCAAAGCAAACATTTCTCATGTCTTCTAGAGCTCTGCTTTTTCTGTTGAAATGTCCAATGGTATGTTGCATCAGCAGCTGTGTTCATGTAATTGTCCATGTGATGCCTTTTTCCCTTGTCAGAGGAGACTCCAAGCAACATAGTTGAAGTGAGGTAGTTAAAATTTAAGTCACAAAGATATTCATGTGCTTTAGGTTAAACAAACCTTTGTGGATGATTATCACTAGATTGTATGACATATAACACTTTCTGCGGTTTTTTGTGTAACTAAAAGTTGTTTTTCAGCCACCTCCTGCCCAATATGTGTTTGGTTTTTTTATCTGTTAATTATTTTACTGTAAGTGTTTAACAAAAACAGGGAAAAATTATATAGCACAGCTTTAATGCCTTTAAAGTGTGTTATCTACATGGTCTGGTTTTTATGTTTTCAGTTAGCTTCACCATCTTTAACACAGATAGCATTTCCCTTTGGTGTCAGTGCAGCATAGTATTTCAGGATTTTATGATGGAAAATTATTAAGTAATGCTGCACATGATTGTTTTCTGGTGTTTGGAAATTCCATAAGTTTTCCTATATGTAAAGGATGGGGTTTTTTTCCTTTACCTGTTGCTTTTGACAAATACCTATTCTAAGTATAGGGAGGTACAGTTTTTCTGTAGACACTGGCGTTATTTATCTATGTATTTTTTTAAGCAATTTTTTTCTAAATGCTTCCTAAGTGCTTCTACAACAACTGATCACTGGAGATTCCTAAGCAATCTTTACTGACAATTGAGTAATGTGTCATATTCACTGTGGTGCAGCTCTTCTTAGTGAGATGTAATATTGACATGTTTTTGAAGAGAGGAAGAATTAATAAAAATCAACTGTGTCTTGTAACTGTATGAGCTGAAACAGGTTGTTTCTCTGTAGGATTTCACAGTGGCATCTCAAGTTTATGTAGCAAGCTGAATTGTAGAGTTAATGACACCACATGTTATTCTAATCACAGCTTCTGTGATTTTTTTCTTTTCTTTTAGTATTACATTGCCATTTAAAGCAGTCTGAATGGCAAGTACAGAAATTCTTCATTTTGCTCTTTTTCACGTATACCAAATAATGTATCCATTTTTCTGTGGATAGACAAAACTTTAAGAGTCAGTTTTTTAAGAAATTAATTCTGGTAAAAATGCTGTGCTTAATGATGCAGAAGTTCCGTTTTTTTTTCCCTCTGTATTGTCAGATTTTGCTCTTCCTCTGTATATGTGTTTTGCTTTGTTTCACCCATTTCTGCTCTTCTTTCATTGTTTATTGCAGATATAACTTTGCCTAATTACGTAAAGTACAGAGTGTTTTTGTGTAGTCTGTAAAGATGCTGTGAACATCATCAATAGCCAATTAATGATGTTGATGACTGTGATAGGGAAGAAGTTCCATAAAAGCAGAAGACAAGCCTGGGCTCCGATTTCTCCATCACTGAGGGAATCAGTGATGGGCTGTAGCTTATGTCTGTTAGTCTGTCTTTTTTCCTTGGTTGCCACAGTGCTACTGTCGAAAATAAAATCTTCTGGAGTAAAAGTCATTCATGTGTTGTGGAGCTCAGTTTCTGCTCACCTTTCCTGAGGCTCTATGCCCTGATTAACCGTGAGGTATTTGTGATACTGCAGAAGCACTGACTAGAAGCTGAAGTAGCTTTAGTCCTTGTATCACTGTATCAATAAGGTAGGTAAGGATACAGTGTTCTCTATCTTTTATTACGGTATTAGGGATAGTTCTTTGTTTTAAATGGCAGTGTTCTTCAAGATATTGCCACCTATTTGTTTTCTTCTTAACTGTTGAGCTACATTTAGGTGTAAGGTGACTTGTTTAATGTAGATAGAATGAAATAAAAGATAGTTTAGGGGAATGTAGAAGAGAAGAGTCCTATATTCTGTAATGAAGCATTTTAAAGCCACATATAACTATTTTCTTTCCTCTATACTGGTTCTTTGTGTTTCTCTGGCTACCACAGAAATAGCTCTTAAATTAAAGGTGATATTCTGAGGAATGGGAGGGTACCTATCCTTGGATTCATTTTGAGGTACAGAAATGAATCTTGTTCTGCTATCATTTTTGTTTTTGTGAAAGATGCCATAGAAGATCAAACATTGTCATCTGATGCTTGAGTTGGGATTGTGTATCTCTGAGGAGGAAGGCATAGGACAGGAGGGCAACTCTTTGATGTCTGGTTTTGAACATATTGTCATGGAAGTCTCTAAAAAACAGATTCTGCTTACCCCCATCACTTTGGTAATGCTTGATAATATAAAATGCAAGGTGTGTAAAAGATGTCTGGTCTTTATATCAGGTCAGTTATTTGGTGCTTAGAAGAGACCTGTTTTGCATGATGAAACAGAATCTATCAATTAGTGTTTTTTCTTGTCCTGTGCTTTACTTACCCTCAGCTATCTGGTTTTGTTGTGTAGTTTAAGTTGGTTACTCCAATGTCTTACATAATCCTGCTGGATTCTTGGAGGTTTTAATGTTTGCAGACAAGGAATCAGAAATTAGTTATGTACACGGTTGAGGTAGCAGAGGCCATTTTACAGACATTTACTTGTAAAGCAAGTCAAAGACATAATTTCTTTATTCAGTAAAACAATACTTTTGTTACAGATTTTGGACCAACCACGATGAACGTTTTTTATATATGCTAATGGAATATGTACCAGGAGGAGAACTTTTTAGTTACCTGCGCAACATGGGGCGTTTCAACAACAGCACAGGACTGTTTTACTCAACGGAAATTATTTGTGCAATAGAATACCTGCACTCCAAAGAAATAGTTTACAGAGACTTAAAACCTGAAAATATATTACTAGACAAAGAAGGACATATCAAGCTTACTGACTTTGGATTTGCAAAAAAACTGGTGGACAGGTAAGTTGGGTTTTGTTCTGGTAATTACATTTTGCATGCTAAACAGTTAGGAAAAAAATGTTTGATTTCAGGTGCTCAGCATTTGATTTAACACTCCATGTGGTTCACACATATCAAATCCCTTAATATGAAGGAAATTATAATCTTTAAATGGCTGAATGGAAAGCAGTATTATCCCTTAGGTATAACCAGGAGCAATATCACACATAAGCAATGACAGAAAAATATTTTTATATGGCTGGTTTTGTATATTTAAGTTTTCAGCGGTCATGTTGTAAAAAGGGAGTTCAGGAAAATAATATGAACTAAGATACATAAATTAATCCTCCATACATACTGAATATGTTTAATAACTCATGTTTCCTTCTAGTTACCTTTTAGAGATTTTTGAAGAGTGATTTTAAAACTGGATACAGAGTTTTCACTAGTCTGGGGCAAAAATGAAACTGTGAAAACCTAGACAGAAACCATAAGGCCAGCTTCAGCAGAACTGATTTATTTAAATCTAGCTTCTGTATTACTGTTAGCTTTAGTTACGTATGTGAGTTTTGGTAATGCAGAGGCTCCCTCCCAATGATTTCTCTCTTCTCTCTGTTTGGACTACTCTTTCAATACCATAATACATGTTTTTAAGAGTAAACAAGAGCATTGGGATTCAAGAAAAGGGAGGTAAAAACCAGCCTGTTGTATCAGAAGAGTGGTGTGACAAGGCTTGGTGTTAAGCCTTTGAGTCATCTCTTGAGGGAGACTCTATTTGATTTGTTTGATTGAGGCAGCACAGTGCTGAGTTAGGTGCTACATAGGTGCTCATCCTCTTCAGTCATCAACCTGTTTGATGCTGCTTTAGCAACAAATGGGCCTGTGTGTGAGAGGAGAGTGCTACAAAGTCAATTTGAAAGGAGAGTGTGTGGGTGAGGGTCCATAGTGATGCAGTCCCCAGGCAGGTGCAAAGGAGAGCTGCTTTATTGCAAAAAACAGGCCTTTTTGAGCAGTTAGCACGTTATCAGCTACGTACTTTTAAATCATAACAAACATAATTCAACCACCATACACCGTGATGTGAACACACCATGGTTACATAACTTGTTTTTCTACCCCTAATTCAGCTGAGTCTCTTTCCCACAGTCCTTTTCCAGTTAACCAAAGTAACAGGCCTGAGCCATGATTTTACAAGGCCTTCCTTTTGTAAGGTTTTACTTATCGGTAACAAGAAGCTGCTTAATGCATCCCTTATGAAGTAAAAGTCAGCTGAGACCAATGAAATCACAAGATAGAATCAAAAGTTCTATTCACCTTTAAGGTCTGAAAACCTGTTTTAAAACCATAGGATTTTATTATGAGTATATTAATTCAGTTTCCACTGGGCAAGTAAAACGGCCTACAAATGCTGGCCTATCATTTTAATACTTTGTTTTTAAAGCAAAAACCTTTTTGCAGGTAGTGCTAACATATTCCATGTAACAAAGTAGTGCAATCTCTTTATAAGACATTTTCATGCAAGTACTCGTGACTTGCTCTTTATATGTATATACTGCCACTTAGTGGTAATTCTTGTTTTGTGCTTCTGTGGGTTTAAGGCACAAGAGAAGTAACTGTTCATTAAATAAGGTGATAGTTCATATCAGAGTCTATTTTTCAACCTGGTAGATGAATTTCTAAGAGTAAATATGTTCAAATATATTTTAGGATATCAAACTTAGTTATTGCTACTGGTTTTAATTGGGTTTGTGTTTTCCATATTGTTTGGGGGCAGTGGAGTTGATCAGTTTGTGTTGAATCATAGATTATTATAGTAGTTTTATATTCATAGCTGATTTGCCTTCAAATGTACAACAGGTAACATAAAGGCAGAACATAAAATTGAAATGAGTAAAAACATTATCAATTAGAGCACAAGTGGCAAAGACTGCACAGGTTGCACCTATGCAAATCTGGTTTAGTTTTTTATGTTACTGTTTTGTTTTTTTTTTTGAAATTACATTGTATTCTCCCCACTAGCTAAAGTCATTTTCACAATGTTGGTTTTGTCACTGTAAAAATACACAGTTATCAACCCTTTATTCACTAGTGCCCTCCAGTAGGTGCTTTTGTTTATGGCATAGCCTATTTGCTCAAAATTATAGGAGATACTGTCATTTTTATGCATGGCAAATATCTGTACACATGAATCTTATGTGTATGGGTGTCAGTGAGTGTACAGATGTGAGCATATACGCAGCATACATGAATGGCAATAAGAAGACATGAAGTATTTATGTTCTTCAAACATTGTGAGGTAACCTGCTCTCAGGATCAGCAGTGACATCCCTAGAAAGAAGACATAATATGTAAATGAAAACATGGTCTGCAGAAGACTTTGGATACAATCCCACATTTCACATACATAATACTTCACTGAATGATTCTGTAGCTGCCTAATTGGGGTTTTTCTGTAGACATTTTCCTTTCTTCCCACTGCCATGTGTGAAGGGATGAAATATTCACCATGTCTGTCTC
>NW_005054315.1:898004-906456 GCF_000277835.1 Geospiza fortis
CAGCCTGCACCTGTACCTTCTTATTACTACAGTTTCTGAAGGGCTAGACTCTTAATGTTTTTTGGTTGTTTTTTTTTTAGAGACAGAGGAGGTTTTCTTTGCTCCTTCTGTTCCTTGTTGGTATATCCTTCTGTTTATCCTTGTTCCTCCCTTTTCACTCATAGTGTACGTTTAAAAATTCTGAATTTTTCTCCAAAACAGTGTGTCTTTGCCTCAGCTGCTGTTTATTTCTTCTCTTTTCCACCTTGAGGTTGCTTAACTGAAGACTTAATAACCTTTTCAGTTTCTTGTAAGTACATTCATATAAATAGATGTGCCACTACTTCTAAAAAAGGGCAATGTCAAGAAGAAAGTTGGGGAGGGGGTTTTTATGAATTACTGTTACCTGAAGGCGGTAAAAAGGTTAAAAGGTTTTCCTTTGAAATTTACAGCTGTTACATTGGTAGACCTTTCTCTTTCTGAAATGCATGTACCACTTTTTGGGTATAGTATTTTTATTGACTTTTTTTTCTGTTCTGATTTCCCTTTTTTGTGTGATTTTTGGTTGGGTGTTGTTTTTTTGGGGTTTTTTTTTTGGGTGTTTTGGGAATTTTTGGGTGGTTGGTGTTTAATTCCCATGTTCTTTCAGAGAAGCACAAAACTAATCTTCATGGAATTTTATGGGGTTTTTAATGGGCAGATTTCACTCAGAAAGTTATAAATGTTTTAGGTAACATTAAGACTCGAGTGATTTTTTTTTTTTTGGAACTGTTAATTTTAGTTTATTCAGTTTACATTCCTAAAAAAGAAGTTTACCTGTGAGTCTTTCTAGAAACTTGAAAAGTGATTAATCTTAAACATATTGGGGAAGGTTCTGAGTTGTTGCATGGGCTGGATGTGCCTCATGACTGTTCCACACAGTGGACTAAAGAGATAAAGACTATGTAAGACATAGTAAGTCTAGTTTGCAAAGTGTACCTTTTGTCACTGTAGAAGCAAGCAAGAATGCCTTGCAGAACAAATTTTTGTTGGCTGCATGCAAAACAATCTTTGTTAAATATAATTATGGAGAAACTGCCAGAATACCAAAACAAATCTGGTTCATATGCAAAAAGCTTGTCAGGTACACAGATGGATGCTGAATAGTATAGAATGCTGAAACACATTAACCATCAAGACTGAACTTCTTCACACAGAAACTTTAATAGTTTCACAAAATTATTTTGTAGCTTACCTTTTTAACCAGAGTAGATTCTATATTTCATGTTTTGAAATTACATATTCAAGCTTATAAATTAGCACTTTCTTGTACTTCAACTTTTATCCTGAAAATTCAGAAGAGTGAATATTTTGTAGCAGCTTGAAGGGAACAGTCTATTCTTAACTTATTTGAAGATAAATTACAATGAAAAAAGGTATCTGGAATTTCAGATAAATATGGAGTAGCCATAAAATAGTAATGATAAAAATTAATTTAAAATAGTATCTTTTTGTAGCATCTACTTGATGTGTTTTCCAAAATACTAAGTGGTCTGTTTCATGGCCAACAAAAGAGGAAACACAAGTCGTGATCTTACAGCACAAATGCATATCTTAAAAAAGGACATGAGTTCCAAGTTTTTGTGTAGTTAATAAACATATATTTCTTGATTGAAATTAAGGAAGTAGTTAATGTGGTGGTAATAAATCTTATTTCCTAGTGCAGCTACGAAACTTCAAATTGCATTGGCAAGTTACATTCACAATTTTCCTCTTGCTTGAATAAAAACATGGTAAAACTGTCAGCTGCTCCATTTGCATAGCTGCCGAAATCAGTGTGATTAAGTTACATGACAGATACAGCTTTTTAAATTTGGGAGAGGGAGAAGTACTTTGTTTTAAAAGATGACAGAGCTTTGCTGTTAGTCTTGATTCCATAGTCCTGATCTAGGTAGCTGCTAGATGGCAGTAGTGTAAAGCAGCACTGTATGTAAAAATTCAGTATGCTTGATTTGGAAAAAAGAGTTTAAATTTTTTAGATAAATTCATGATAAAAGTGTATTCTTTACACTTACAAATGTAGTTTCAAGAACCTTGAAGCACAAAGTGTGCCTAAGGCTTCTGACATTTCAGCTGGAGTAATTTGGCTTTTGCCATAGTAAACTGAAGCTTAAAGAAATTCAAGTCATAATTCTTCAGCTAAAGCCTTAACTGACTGTACAGTTTCCCTTCCTTTATCTTATTTTTATGAATCAAATGTTCAAGGCTTAAAAAAACCAACCAACTGGAAAAAAAAAAAGCAAAACCAAAAGCTCCCTTTAAAATATTGCAAGGAGTCATAGAATATGCGGAGTTGGAAGGGACCCATCAGAATCCTCAAATCCAACTCCTGGCCTGGCCCAGGACATCTCCAGGAGTCACACCATGTGCCTGAGAGCATTTTCCAATCACTTTTTGAAGTTTCTTAGGCTTGGTGCTGTGATCACTTCCCTGGAGAGCTTGCTCCAGTGCTCAACCACCCTCTGGGTGAAGAACCTTTTCCTGATAATAAACGGTTCCGACACATCCATCAGTAGTCCCGTCCCGTTCCGTTCGTGCCTGTATATAAACTGCCAGCGCACCCCTGACTCAGCTTCATTATGTTTCTTTGAGCCCTCTCACTGGTCACAAGAGTGAAGAGATCAGTGCCTGCTCCTCTGCTTCCCCTTGTGAGGATGTTGATGACCACAATGAGGTCTCCCCTCAGTCTCCTCCAGTCTGAACAGACCAAGTGCCCTCAGCCCCTCCTCATAAGGCTTCTCCAGACCCTTCACCATCTTCATTGCCCTCCTTGGGACACTCTCTGGTAGCTCAAAATCTTTTTTACATTGTGGTGCCCAAAACTGCACACAGGGCTCAAGGTGAGGCCGCATCAGCACAGAGTAGGGTGGAACAATCATCTTCCTTGCATTCTCAGAAAAAAAGAAATTGAATTAGTATTACTTCTAAAGGTGATTGCTGTTCATCTTAATGCATTTGTTCAGGAGCATGTTACCAGTTTGATTGGAGAAAATTCTTCCTCTAACAAACACTCGGGTTTTTTTGGCGCAAGTTAGAAATCGTGCGGTGACCATTTGTGATTATAGTCTTTGTCATATTTTACTAGAGCTCCTTTTAAAATCTGGTACAGTTTTCTTTCTTATTCTGTGCTGGGATTTCAATTTCTCTTGAATAGGTGAGGACATTTTCAAAGTTTCATCTTCTGACTTGCCAAGGAAGGGTAATTTATTCAAAATGAGAGGACCTTTTTCTCTCAAGTGTATATTTAAACCTAAGTCAAGGGAGTGAAGCCAAGCAAATTCTACATGCACATTTTTACAATGAAAAGTTCACATTTCTGGAAGAAATTACATCAGAATATTCTTATTTTCAAATATAATTTGGTATTTGTAAATGTAACTGCTTAGCTTCAGTTTGTTTCTTGTCTTTATATAACTTGAGCTTCAGTTAGTTAGCAATATAAGAGTTTTATTTTGACCTTACCATAGAAAGCTATGATTAAAAATGACTTTAAAATAGATCAAAAAGTACTGCCTACTTATCTCACACTTGCTTGACTACACCTTGTAAACATTTTAAATAACTAAAAATACAAATGTTTCCCTTTTAATGAATATTGTGGAAGTGATGACAGGTTAGATTTCAATACTATTTGAAAAACTTTACTTAGATTGTAAAACAAATCTTCATATATGTGCTATTATTTACTGATTTAAACTACTACTGCTTTAGAAACCCCCTCCTTTCATTTTCTTTTTTCTAAATGAAACTTTGTTTTTCTGGAAAAAGCCATTCAGCTTGTCTTCTGCTGGGCCTGTCAGAAGGAGTCTACAAAAAACACTGTTAATAATTCAAAACAATGTGTATTCTTGATGGGCAGAGTATCACAGCTCCAGCTGGGAAACTCTATGCACAGGTATTTTCTGAGACAGGAGGTTTCTTAATTTGCACATATCTGTGTTCCAGGAGAATTGGACAACATCATCAAAGCAGTCTGTTTAACTCTTGTACAGGCCTTTCTTATTTCTCTACTCCTTTGTATAGTAAATACATAGGTAGGTATATGTTGGGTAGTTCTTATGTGTGTGTTTGGTTTTTCCTGTAACTGTTATTTCAGTTCCACTTTGATCTACTATTGTTGTTTGTTTTGTGCTTTTTTCCCCCCTTCTTTTACAACCAGAACGTGGACTCTCTGTGGCACTCCTGAGTACCTTGCACCAGAAGTCATACAAAGTAAAGGCCATGGAAGAGCTGTGGATTGGTGGGCCCTCGGAATTCTTATATTTGAGATGTTGTCAGGGTAAGTGATAATTACTATATCACAGCAATATTATGTAATACAGAATTATTTGCTAGTTCTGTTTACAATATTGGGATAAGCAAATTTGGGCCAAATTTATTATTGATTTACTGGTTTAATTTCTGCCTTTAAAGAAAGGAATTGGGAAGCTTTACAAAACTACATATATCACTTGTTGTGGGAATGTTTTAGGGTTTTGAGTTTTTTGGTTTTGTTTCTTGTTTTGGGTTTGTATTTTCTGTTTGGTTTGGGTTTTTTGTTTTGTTTTTCTTAAGACTTTAACAGCTTCTCTTTTCCTTATGTGTTTGGAAATTCAGGTTTTGCTGAAGTTTAGATTTTTATTCACGAGGTCCTTTACATTTAAAGGGTAAAGAACAGGACTACTTCTGTAATTAATTTCCAACATAGGGAAATCCTAGTTACAGTGGGAGCTTTAGTCTGTAAAAATGCACAGTGGCAAGTAGGAAGACTTTTATTAATACAATTTGTATTATAACGGAGCACTGCTTTTCTCTAAACCCGAGGAAGAAGAATAGTGAAAAGCTTTATAGGTCTGTTTGAAATTGGTTTGCTCAAATGCTGCTTTTGCTGTTTTGGAATTTTTGTGATAAAGCAATTTTTTCAGAACATACAAATTCAAACTGAAAAAATGGTTTCTGGCATTAATATAATAGCCTGTTCATTACTTGTTGTGGTTTTCCTCTTACTTTTTGTCTTGACTGTGTTGTTTGAGGGTACTTGAAAAAAGGTTTGGATTTTTGAAAGCAATTGGCTTTGCCGTGGTGGGTGCTATAGGACAAATGCAGGTGAAAGCAAGGTTTTCATAGCCTCTGAAGAAACACAGGATATTTCAATGAGTTTGATTTCATAGTTCTACCTTCTTCATAGTTTCATACCTTCTGCCTGGTACCTGTGCTCTACACCTTCTTTGTCCCCGGGTGCATCAGGTGTCCTCTGTGGCCTTTCCTTACAAATTTGCAGCCTTGTAGAATGATCAGAACAGTGTCCTTGCTTGATTTATTCATCCTTTTCTCTGTGTATTTCTGTCATTTCAAAGTGACTTTGCTGACTCTTCCAGTGTTTGGACAAGCTTTTTTGTAACTTTGTGTGAGCAAGTAGCTCCCCTGCTGAAAGGACGGTCACTTCAGAGCTCTACTTCATTGTGGGGTACTGCTGTGAAGTTCACTCAATAGCAACACACCTTTCCCTAGCACAACATTGCTACCCACTGCTTGCTTTCTTAGTGTCCTGAAGGCTTACATATGCATTGACTTTGAATCTATTGCAATTTGTAGACAGAAAAGCAATAAACACAGTTGCTGGCTGACCCAAGCAAGCTTGGCTGACTGGTCTAATATGAAGTTGTTATTTATGTAGGTGATTTGTAGAGACCAGGCTTCACCTTTTTTCCATTGCTTCCTGCAAGGCGAGCAGCCCAAGTTGGTCAAAAGAGTCCTTCTCAGAGAGAAAAAAGAGATTCCCAGCAAGCTTCTTGACACTAATCTTAGCCTTAGACAGCAGGCAGACTGTAGATAAAAGTGTCTGGGCTGTAATATGAGCATAGGTGCTGCAGTCACCCAGCTGTGATTTACCTTCCTGCCATGGGTTTCAGTGTGACTACTCTCTGTTAGGTCTGTGTGGTCTCAGTGTGAGTGGATATTGGACCTTATTTATTGCATGCCTTACAGAGATGTTGGGAGGATTCTCTCCACTAGACCACTAATAGAAATGTAGTTTACAAAGTTAACAAAGACTACAGGTGGCGATCAAGCAAGATATTTGGAGTCATTGAGACCTCAAGACCTCAGGGTGCTGAAGTATGACTTCTGTATATTCCACTGAAACATGACTGGTATATATTGTTCATTAAAAATGGGAGCTGCTGTTGTTTCTATGTAGGATCTTCTGTGTCATGACACTGTCTGGCTCAGGGGATGAGACCTCGATTTCAGAGTGGGTGGCTTAAAATGAACACTTTAGCTTTTAGAGACTTTTAACCAATAGAGATAGCTTACACTGTCCTGAAAGTCAAGTGAGGTTTTATATAGGCGGATTGACAGAGCAGCTGCCTGTTGTGTGTGATTTGCTAAGGTTTTTTTATTACAGTACTTGTATAGACATGCTCTTTATAATAATTGAATGCTGCTTTGGATAGGGACTGGATCCAAGACTAAAAACTTAAACACAGCAGCATTCAGTCATTTTCCAAAGCTGGAATAGGGACTCCATACAAGCTTGTATGTTTGGGGTGTTTGTGTTTTGAAGCTTGTTTTTTGGGATTTTTTTTTGTTTGATTTGGGCTTTTTTAAGATGGGGATATACTACTTTCTTAGGGTTTTTTTTTAGGGGATTAAAGAAGGGTAGGGATTATGGCTTATATGTGTTTCCTTTAGATAGGAAGGTTGTCACAATGAATGTATGCTTTTAGCATTTTATAAACTTTTTACTGTTCTTGGCAATAGTATTTTGCAGCACTTTTCCTCACCAGCTCAAGATCTGGCTAGATATTTACTATCAAGGCTTTTATTACAGAAGCAGTCCTAGTTAACTTTATAATTCAAAATTCAAAGAAGATATAAGAAATCTGAAAATATTTTGAAGGTGAACAAAACCTGACTTCAAGACTAAGTTATTGTCTGCGAGTAAATTAATGTAAGACATTTGATAGTTATTTCCTGAAGTTAGTCTCTCTGAAGCCCAAAAGCAATTGAAAAGAATTGGTAGGTGTGCATGTAAGGAAATGGCCTCTCTACAAACAAACAAACAAACCCACACCTTCCTGTTCCACAGTGTCTTATTTCCCTAACTTAATCTCTGGAGGCCCATTGAATTCTTCTGCACAAACTGGGTTTAGGGCAAGGTCCTGTTTAGGTTTAACATAGCAAGATACAGAAAGGGGAATGAACAGGGAGAAGTAAGGGTGAGAAGAAATCTTAACAGATGAATAACACCAAGTTCATTGAGTTAATCTAAACAAGCGAAACAAAAACATCTAATTTTTTGAGTAAATGAGTTCTGTTACAATTTAATGCAAAGAAAAATATACTTGTTATTTAACATTAGATAATTTAGGTTGTAATTGTACTGTTATCAGGTATGCAGCTAATACAAATTTTGTGTATTAATATGGATTTGTGGTTTTTACTTTTGCTTTGGTTGTCATATGTGATGTGGTGATCTGGCATTTTAGGTAGGTTAATGCTTCCTGTCTGCAGTTCCATATTCTCAGACCTGTATATTTTCCCTTGAGGTTTTACAACTTCTCTTCTTCAGACTGTCTTGGAAACTTATGTCTGTGCCATTGTTATGCTTCAGTTAGCAAAAGGAATGGTTTGCAGCTGTTCTCCTGTTTACAGAGATGATATTTTTTTGTAGCTTCTTTTCAGTTGGTGAAAAGGCAGCTGTTTGTATTTGTGTTGTGGTGTGAAGAAGGTCTGAAACTCAGGGATTTTTGCTGATTTATTAGGTAGCTTCCAGCACAATACTTGTGTTGTTTTGTTTAAAATCTGTGCTGTGTAGAAGATGGACATTTATAAAAAGCATCAAAATCAAGTTACTTGGTTTGTCCATGAGAAAACTGCAATCTTTCAAAGCTGTTGTCATTTTGCATAGAGTTCAAATGCACTTTAATTGCCATAAAATTATTATATAGCCAACTGTGATTTAAATTTTTCACAAGAACTCTAGACATAGTAATTTTGGATTTTCAAAGTGGAAAAGCAAATTAAAACAGTGCAATGTAAATATGAAAAAACTATACATACTTCTATTCTTCTTGATTTCACCCCTCAGTAATGTACAATCATCTGCTTACTGTAGCTGGTAGCTTTGTAATACATAGTTAAAAATATTCTAATTGCTTTATGCATTTATAGATTCTAATAGGTAATAAATAGAAAATTGGGTTTGTCAACTTGCTGTGGAGAATGTGAATGATATTTATGTTGCTTGAATAAAAAAGAAACTATATGATAGTCTTTCTTGTGGTGAAAAAACTTGTGCATGTTAAATAGCAATCATGTTTTCCTTGTTCTTTAGTGTCAAAGCAGGAATTTTTAATAGCACAAGTATTATTCCTGAGATTCTTCCACTTTCCAGTTAGCTGGGAAGTAGTTTTTCATAAAGAAAGTACTCTTTGTGAAAACCAACAAAAAA
>NW_005054315.1:906479-954464 GCF_000277835.1 Geospiza fortis
TTATTATTGTTTTTTTTTACCATAAGCCTACAAATACCTTTACTTAATTATTTTGATGGAATTTGATTATTCCTGTGGCCGAAATTTACAGTATTTCAAAGGGAATGCTAATGCACTTGATCATCAGCTGAATAATGAAGAAATTAATATTTCTGAAAACATAATGGAAATAATGTATATTACTTGTTGAGGAATAAGCTCGTTTGACTACCATAAAATTTAAAAAAAGAGCCTGAAGTGAAGAAATGTTGTTTTCATCCTTGTTTTTGTGCTGTCAGTGATTTCCAAAGCCACAAGCACTGTATTTGTGCGCGTATGGACACAGTTAAGTTCTCTGAGAAAGTAATTATGTTAGGGAGATGTGAAAATACTTTAATTAAACTGTAATAGTGGTTGGATGTTTTTAATATGGTCAACACTCATAAGCTGCAGGTTTTTTTAATTCTGTGGGGATTTTGAGGCAGAAGCATAGTAAGAGGGTTGTTTTGGTCATATTACAGAGGGCAAAGCAGGACTGAGATTACTGAATGAGTTATTCCATTCCCTTAGAAGGTTTCCTGTTTAACTTTTAAGAGCATGAGTGACACTCGGAAAGCTGTCGGCTCTTGGGCTCAGCTGCCTGTACTGGCTGTACTGATGCACCTCTTGCAGCCATCAGGGATGTACTGTACTCGTAAAGGAAGCACAGCAGAAAATGTTCAATTCTTACTGTAGCTGTACAACAAGAAGTAGTCTCTCTGTTAGCTCATAACTTCATGAAGAACTTCATAGAAGACATAAATGTAGAATTTTAATTACATATTATTTACTATTCATCATGGCGAATATTTTGAAATGAAAACTTTCTGTCCCACACAGAAAGGCAGCTGCACTTGGAGAGTTGTGAGCAGTCTGACTGTTTCAAAAACCTTATCTAGCGAAACATATAGTTGAATTCAAGACGTACAACAAATAACTGAACTGGATAATGTGTTCATGTGAAGGTCCTTTAACACTTTAGAAAGAAACTGATAAATAAGGGTGTGCCGGCAGTTAGAGGACAAGATCAAAAATGGTAATGCTCTTTTGGAGAGTATATCCCTGGGTTTTAGAGATAAAAGCAAAGCATTTTCTACTTTTAAACTGAATTTTTTTTTCAAAAATTATATTTTTATGGCAATTGTGTAGCAATTTTATATTTTTCTATCCTGTTGTTATATTTAAATTCTAATTCTGCATTCAGTGTGTTGCGTACAAAAATGTTTTCTGTTTTACAATGGCAGCCTTAAATTATTCTTCAAGATAGTACTTGATTGGTAGTGTCCTACCAAAAATAACAACATCATCAATTATTTCTGAGGGGAATTGCTATAACATAATATTGCTTATAAAATTTTTAGAACTTCTTTTTCTAACATCTGAAAATTTTCTATATTAAAATAGGTTTCCTCCATTTTTTGATGACAATCCATTTGGTATATATCAGAAGATTCTTGCTGGCAAAATAGATTTCCCGAGGCATTTGGATTTATATGTAAAGTAAGTCCATGACTCCCAACACTGTCTTTTCTATTCTAAATACCTCCTGAGCACTGTTTCTAAAAAATCTTTTTAGAAGACCTGATTTCAGATTCTGATTTTCTGAAACATCATGTTGGAAAATATTTGATATTACATTTACAGTTTCAGTGCAAATAAACTTATATATTTTGTAGACTTCAAGGTGGTGATACAGTTGTAAGATAGTATCTGCCTATTTTTCTGTTTATTATGGGTTATTAAATGCTTTTCCACATTGTGGAAACCCCACTGGCATGTCCTGTAAGAAGGTCAAGAGGAGAAATATGAGGAGATGATCTGAGCAAAAATTAGGAGAGCAGGAAGAGGACACTAAAACTGTTTCTATCCATAGATACATACCACTTAAATCACTCTCAGCATAATTACTTGCGTGAACTCTGGTACTTTGGAAGTTCTAGTGTAAAGTCAACTTAAATTTGTGATAGCAGGGGCCCAGTTCAATATGGAGTATTACATACACATGTAATGTGGGTTTAATTTTCAGTATTTAGCAATTGTTAAAAGTGTATTGCAGATGAAATAAGTTTTTTTTTCCTATTTGAAAATTCCATAACTGAAATACTTTTTAGTAAACATTGGAACATGATGAAATGTGATTATAAACATGAAGTTTCTTCTAAGTGACAGCTGAAAGAATGAGTGAGAGAGTGAAGACAGGAAGTTACTCCTTTGTTAATCACTTGTGATGTTTTGATGGTGACTTCAGAGAGGCACTTGCTTACTGTCACTACTGGGTAAACATACAAGCAAAACTAATCATTTGAGAAAGTGTTTGTTTTGTTTTGTTTTTTTTAAAGTCTCCACTGAATCATTGGATGCACTGAATGAAGCATGTCTGCTTCCCCTTAGGCTGACTAGTGTCTCATATTCTTGTGTCTTAGTAACAGTTTTCTTAGTAGCTCCACACAGTTTACAGTTTAGTGTAGTCTAATCCAGTCTTCCTAATCCAATTGGTCTTGGAAAGAAAACTGATTATCTCTCTTGTAGTATTCTGTGCACTGAACTATAATATTGTGATCAGAAGGGGGAACACCTCAAATTAGGTTATCATCACTAACAACGCATCCAATATAGTGAAAGCAGTTACAGAGACTAATAGCCCCTGAGCCTCCTTTTATCCTGGCTAAACAATCCCAGCTCCCTCAGCCACTCCTTGTAGGACTTACCCTCCACATCCTTCACCAGCTCCATTGCCCTTCTCTGGACTCACACCAGCATCTCAGTGTCTTTCTTCAAGTGAGTGGCCCAGAACTGGACACAGAAACACGAGGTGTGGTCTCACCACTGACAAGTAGAGGGGGCCAATCACTGTTCTGTCCTGCTGGCCACACTACTCCTGTGGCTTCACTTACTTTCTGCAGTGAGTTGTGAACACAGTGTCTTGGATGTCAGCCCCTCTTCCTTCTTTTAAACCACAATATGCAGAACTGGATAGTCCTTGAACATCTCTGCGTCATTACCTTAAAGCAAGTGCCGAGATTATTTTGTCTAATGAAGGCAGTCTTCTTCTTACCTTCTAACCCACCTGTTTTCTCTCTTCTTCCAATAAGTCAGTATTTCAGCCAGAAAGAAGGCTGTCTAGGATCCTGTCAGATCCAGACTCTGTCTAAAGTATTAGTGCTATACAAAGTTTTAACTCTCTGTTCTCAGGCAGCAAAACTGTTTCCCTTTCTGAACTCTGAGAGCACTTCTCTCCCTAGGGATACGTACTCCCTGAGCTTACAGGCATTTACATTTTTTACTCACCTATGCCTTATCACCCTCCTGTACTCTTTACTTTCTGAATTTGTACCACTTCTGCTTTCCCTCCTGATGCATGAATGTCACTCTTTCTTACTGCTTTTTTAAAGTTTTCTTTGCAAAACCACTTTTGGAAACCTCCAAACGAAATGTCCCTGTTACAGCATTTTACTGATCATTGCTCTGCAGAGACTTTCATGTAGAATTTGGTTCTCAAAAACATGCACTAGCATATCTATTGAATTAATTTTAACATAATTTTTAAATGAGTATTTAGAACCAATGTAATAAAGAACTACTAAACTATTATTGGTTTCAATTCAATGGATATTTCACTGGTCCAATGCAGCAAGTATCATATTTAGTAACAATACTGTATCAGCAAGTAAGCTCATCCTTTGCCTGTTTTATGGTGAATTTTTGAAGCAAGCCAAGAATGATCCATGAAATGTTTTCTGGTTTTATAGGAATGGGAAAGTGTCTTTGCCCATAAACTCTGTGAATCTCTTTTTGTGTTTCTGGATTTCTTTTCAGTCCTACTTCTGTTTTAAGTGTGCTTATAGTCCTCCTTGTAGCCTCTTCCATGATGAATGGTCTTTGTGAAGTAGAAAGGGATCTTTCTGCAAAGGTGACTGTGAAAGGAGTTGGTCACATGATTTAATCTAATTGAAATATTGATTGTCTGGAATAATCACAAGAGTTTTAAAAACTGCTTTCTACATGGACTTTTTTATTCGTATATCTGGTAATTTAATTTTTTTCCAGTTGAATTTTAGAATTGTATTCCTGCCAAATGCAACAGCTTTTCAAACAGTCTAGCATATTCAGTTTATATGTTCATTCTGCACGCACTTTTGTGATTTTGAGGATAGGTGACACAATGCTATTTTTGGGAGGCATAGTAGACACTACAGGTAGGGATGGAGAGAGGCAGGTGTGTCATTGTTGTGTGTGTGTTCTTTTCTGTAAATAAAATAGTTGACTTTTTTTAACCTTTGATATTGTTGAAAATTTGAACTAGCCATACTCTTTAATCTCCATTTCATGCTGTATGTCATCTCTCAGGAATACTTGAGAATATAGAAATAAGGATGGTTAAACTTTTGTTCTTTCTTGTCATTGGTACTTCATGCAATTAGTCCAGAATGCCAGTTTTCTAAAATCAAATAGCAAAATAATCTTTGAGATAAAATGTACCTGCTTATAGAAATATGAAGCCGTATTTTTCTTTCAACTCGCAAGTAATCAAGCTAATTCCATAAATTGTGATACTTTTGGTTTATGTCATAGTTGTTTGGGGCTTAATATTTGAAGTACTTTGCTATTAATATGGAAGAGCTTTCTGTCTCTAAACTTCTTTTAATCGCCTAAAATGTTGATTTAGTTTTATGTAGAACTGTTCAATGAGCCAGTATCTCAGTGAGACTTTTTGTTTTCAATTAAATTATAGATGTTACTAGTTTTAAGCAGATGACTAGCTCTTCCATGGCTTCCCTGGATATTTAGCATAAAGATAAGGGTGCAGCTTTATCTGCTTTTTTAATATATTTTAGTGTTGAGTTCTGACAAACAGATTGGAGATCTGTTGGAGAAAAAACATGGAGGTTTTGAGATTGGGCATGCTGAGCAAAATGCAAAAATACAAAGAATAAAATGGTGCTACATGGCAAGGGGCAGGGGAGGAGAGCGAGAGATTTTTTCCCTTTGTTTATTGGAAGAGTCTAAAAGAACTCTGCAAGAATTCTGTTAGATTCTTTTTTATTGCTTACTCTTAAATGTCCTAAAATATGAGGAAATGAATGGTCAGAGGGAAGCATGTCTATATTCTGTAACACTTGACAGTCAAATATAAATTACTTCTGTTTAACAGAGAACATGTTTTCTCTACTTCAGAGACCTTATTAAGAAGCTGCTTGTGGTGGACAGAACAAGACGACTAGGAAATATGAAGGTGAGTGTAAAATCTTTAGTGTAACACACAAGGTTGAAAGAATTCTGTAGGAAAGATATAGACCAGCTCTTCATAGAATTTTTGGTTTTATAAGCATGAAACGCATACGTTTCCCCATACATTATTTTGGTTATGCAGTCCTAAATGCAAATTTACCTGTGTATTTCTGTGTTTCTGAAAATCATTCCCCTATTTGGATTAATGCTACTCTTGATTGTGGTTTTCCTCTCTCCTCACTACCACCCTGTTCATTAATGTGAAAACCTGGATTAGACCAGAAACATGGTATTAAGTCCTGTAGTGCAGGGTGCCAGCTCATTTGATTCCTTTTTTGTGGCAGTGATAATCCCAGAAGGGCCACTAATCCAACTTGAAGTTTAAAAATTATTTTAAAAATATAAGGATTGTAGTGATACCTGGTCATTGTCTTGGTGGGGCTGATTAAGCGCAGTCAAATACTCTTCCACCAGGAGGAATTATTTACCCTAATCCAAATAGATTTATGAAGACAATAGATACTGAAATTAGCATGTATAATCTTTCTCTTTGGAGACATCTAAAATTTTTATTTCTCTGAGGAAGGGATGTTAGAGGTTTGCTTTTTTGGCCCGAAGCACCTTGAATGGTAAACATAGGTGAAAATGGTAAAAGGTGCACAATCATCCAGGGTTTTCTTAACATATTAATATAAATGCTTTAACCAGCTCTCCAGTGTTTTCTTTTGGAGCTTTTTTATGGCACAAAGGTAGTCTGGTAAGAAAAAACAGGAAATAATGTTTTTCTTATCCTTCAGAGTACTTTGTAGTCTTTTTCAGGAGAATTTCTTAGGCTGAAAGTTTTTCAATTCATTTACCAGTGAAAACTTTTATATGTTTGGACAGTTTTGAAGGAAAACAAAAATAAAAGCAAATCTTGACTTGTTCAAACATGGGCTTTGGTAAATGTGTTTGGCTGGGTTTTCTGTTTTCTGGGGATGTTTTTAGTCCATGGTTGCTTAGGTTTGTTTTGGGGTTTTCCCTACAATTGACTAAAATTCTTAAATCAAAAGCAGTTCTAATTAAGAGCAGATTTTGGGGTGGGAGCACTAGGTCAGACTTGTGTCTGATCCTTTTCCATTGTCATAAAATTGTTTTAAAAATATGTAAATCCCACAAAACATTTTCTGGTGAAACATTCAGTCAGATCTGCTTTTGAGGGAACTACGTGAACTGTTCTCCTTGATGCCTCATTGGATATGAGCATGGATAGTTCCACTCCACATAAATCTGAAAAAACCCAAATGTGTGATAATGCTTGGTTTTGTGGAGCTGTGTGTCTTATAGTCTTGAGTGCTGTGCTTTGATCAGGCCTGAGACAGAGAAACAGCTGTTTTTCCCCAGTGCTTAATGCCTTGAGAACAAGTCTGTGCTTGAAACAGGCTTAATAATGAAAAAAAGAGACATTTTTGTTTCTTATGTACATAAATAAAACAGGCACCCCAGAGAGAATAATCATTACAAGGCAAATACACCTTTAGCTGTATATCTAAAATGAAAACAAATGTTTTAATATATTTACTTTCGTAACAGTACTGAGAACCTCTTGCTGTCAGCATTAAATGCCTGTAATATTTAAAAAACCTATATGCTTCCCAGACATTATTTTTATTTAAAACACCATCAACCCTCAGTTAGTTTTTTATAGTGCAAGGATTAGAAAGTATATCTGAATAAAAGGCATTCTCTAAAATGTTGGTGAAAACAAAAGTAAATAGGACGGTAATGAATGGTTTTGTGGGTACTTTAAAGCCTGTTCTTGATCTCCATTGTGACAGAAGAATGCTAAAAAAAGCCCAAAGAAACCCCAAATCAAAATTACTTGGGTTTTATTGCTGGAACTCAGGATCTACTAGGGAATTAACACTATGAATTTATCCTTTAGAATCTTTTCATGATTATCACCTGAAAAAAAGAAAAAAGGATAGACCTGATATCACAGTCCTTGTAATGAAATACATGGTTTGGCATACATGTAAGCTTAAAAAGTAATAATTTTGATTTCTTTCCTTAAAGAATGGAGCAGATGATGTGAAGAGACATCGATGGTTCAGGTCTATAGATTGGGATGCTGTACCTCAAAGGAGACTAAAGGTACATTCTGCAAATACTGTATAGGACATCACAAGGACAAATCATTGTTCATTTAAGCTGATCTGTTGAAGGTTTGTTGGCTGTTGCATCTGTGTGTTTGTGTGTGTATAAGCACATGTCTATATGCACACTTAGTAATTAAATGTGTATTGGCCTTTTTGCAATGTGGAGTTAATTGTGTATCTGTTTGCATTTTTGTCTATATACGAACTGTCTAAAAAAATCCCTGCTTTAGTTCGCTGAAGATGATTTGTTAATACAGAATTTAGTTTTCAGGTTTAGGTTTTTGTAAGTGATTACTTGTTGTAAGTGGTTTTTTATTTGGGGACATGGAGGGGATTGCTAATTTGTTGGTTTGATTCTGTTTTTCTTTTTTCCTTGTCCTTACATATATGGAAGTATTTTTTTCTGAGCTTTAAATTTTTGTACCAAGTTCAATTCAGGTAAATGTTTTAATAAAATGTAGAGCACGTGGGAGTAGGAGGAATAGGGAAGGTGAAAGAGAGGGATTTATGAATGTAATTCCAACAGACTTTTTTATAGCACTGAATTCTAGTATTATATGAGGGCAGATGATTGCAAAAGCTACCAACACTACAAAATGCTTTTAAAGTACTTTAGAAGTAAAACTGGTTTCTTTCTTTCCTTCCTCAGAGTTCTAACTTGTACAATACCTTACAGCAGTGGTTTTCTGTAGCAGAAGTTGAGTTACCACATGCAGTCAATCAAGTACAAATTAAACATTTGTTTTTATTTTCTTTGCATTAGTTTCTTCCAATTAAATTCCAGGTAGATACCTTGAGTTCTTGCAAAAAAGAAAAAAAAAGGAGATAATATTAAAATGTTCTTGATGTATTCTTGTAAACAATATTTAATACAAAGCTGTAGATGGCTTTTCTCTTTAAGAAAAATGAGCTTACAGTGTTTTAAATGTGTGGGTTTGTTTTATTTTTAATCATTATTGCAACCAGTTGATATTTTTATGTATATGCATTGTAATAAAGTCACATTTTTCTAGGTATTTACTATAAATTCTGTTTAACAAACCTGCAAAGAGCACAAACTGAATGATAACCTGTTTAATAATATATAAACTGAGAAGTTTGAGAACCAAAGCAATAAAAAACAAATAGTACTAAAAATTGTTAGATATACAATCAAATGTCTCAGGTCCAAACATCCTTTATGTGGCATTTTTATTTTAAAAATTAATCAAAAAAGTCACCATAGCATTCAGATTACTATAAATACAAAACTTGTTTCTTAACCTTTATGATGGTTACATTAAGCTCTTGGAAGATGAGGTGGTACTTAATTAAACTTTAGGGTAGGAACGTGAAGTGGATCAGAATTTTACTTGGATTATTTGAAGAATATAGCTGCCTCTGTAGAATTTGTTTTCATGATTTCATTCTGATGAAGAGATTGAAAATATGAAATAATGCATACAATGGTCCATTTTCCTGGTAAAAAGTGTGTATTTGTCTGTTGTATAAATTATGCATGCATTCATGGTCCGAATAAGGTCCTAAATATCAATATCATATAAACAATAGCAATGGCTGAAAGGGAGAAAATGGTTTCATTAATCATCCTTTCTTTCTCGTTTTTTTCTTTCTATGTGTCGCTTCACAAAACTGTTTTTTACTGCGAAAATGCTTACGGGGGGAGGGATAACGGGCACTGCCCACAGTGGATCAGACATTTCTCAGGGGCAGAGCAGATTCTGCACATTTTCCGCAGCATCTGGGCAGTATTACTGTGACTGCCAGACACAAAATGAACACTCTGCTTTTGGCTGAAGGTTAGAAGTACTATCATACAGGGACCTGTCTTTCCCATTGAAAACCAACTGATGATGACATCATTTTGAAAAGCCCAAAAGATCAAATAAGATCTCGTGACCTAGTGGAAGCCAGACTTTTATCTTTTTTGAGGATATGCAGAATAGTATTTAAACATTTAATAATCATTTACTATTTATAGTTCTGTCTGTGGTATAACTTGGAGCCAGTTCAGTGATCATCCATAGGGTTTTCTCATTCTAAATTTTTCTGTTGGATTCAGCATGGTAGTTAAGCTCTCAGTTGCTGAGAAGAGGATAGAGAGATGAATGTCCCTTGAGAGAGGAAAAGGGGTTTGCCCTTCATTAATACCTGCAATTAATAAAGTGTTCCTGAAGGGATCTTTATCTCATAGTCTGTGGCCAGAAGTACAGAGCATTCTCAATGTTAGATTTCAGACAAGTTAAAACTACAGGTATTGTAAAGCTGATGAGTAACACTAGCAATTGAAAGGCTCCTCTGTGAAAACAAACAAAAACTGATACTTCTCTTGGCCACCTTCAAGTTTCATAAAAACAGTCTATTTGAATTAAGATGCTTTTATTACCATCCTTTTGAAATGAGTGACGGTGAAGCAATGTCTTTACCTGCTTGAATTTATTGGTAAGTTAGGAAAAAACACAGTTGGTAGACAGAAGTTAGTAATTTCAACCTCTTTAAAAGAAATCAATCTATTTGAAAGCAGTGAAGAGGAGGCTTTTTTCCTCAATATGGTAGCAGTTTCCCATGCTGCTATGAAAATTCTTAGTTGAAAAGAAGCTAGTGAATAAAATAGGTATTTATATTTAGTGTATTAATTATCTAAGTGTCTTTTAACCACATTATTTAAGTGTGAAATTGACAAAAAGTAGGAATGTGTATGTGATGCTGCAAGTTTCTCTCATGCCATTCATTGTTAGGGAAAAGGTGAACTCTAAATCTGTACTCCATTTGTTTAATAGATCTCTTACAGAATGGTATGGTGGAGAGGAGCTCATTGAGGAGACTACTAACATTTTTGTTGTGCTTCTTCTGACTAGCCTCCCATAGTGCCCAAAGTATCCAATGATGGGGATACTTCCAATTTTGAAGCTTATCCTGAAGATGACTGGAACAAGACACCTCCGGTACCTCCTAAAGATCTAGAAATTTTCAAGAACTTCTGAGTGTAACATCTACACTCAACAAGGTATGTCCCAAGTGTCAAGAGTGCCTGTGAAAACATTGCAGACCTGTAAGTGAGAACCATATGCAGAATTACATTTTGTGATTTATAATGGCTTGAGGTGACAAAAATCACCTCACAGGATTTGGTTTTCTACATTAATGAAGGTTTATTTGCATACAAATATTTAAATCCTTCTGTCCTTAAATTTTTTTAAATAGCGTGTAAAAATAAATACCTAGAATGATTTGACAGATAAGGAAATGTGATAGTTTTTGACTGTAAGGTTTTACTACTCTAGAGGAATAAGATTGTCAGATTAATTCTGTACCCTGGATATTCTCTCTTATAAATGTGATAGGTTGATACTTATTACTGAGTTCAACCTTGAGTTTTGTGTTCTCTTTTTTTTGTCTTAGAAACTGGAAGGAAATTGAAGTGCTAAGAGCAAGTCTGAAGAACAATGGAGTTCAGATATAAAGGAAGATTTTCTTTGTGGCTAAGAATGATACTGCATTCAGATATGTGTATAAGTAAATGTCAAAAAAGATGGAGGCAGGCAGGAATAATTTTTTGCTGTAAACATTTGACCTTAGTTTATTAAATTGTAATAATGGTAGTCTGCTCTGAAGTAGACTAACTAAAATGATATTTTTAGGATTTTTTTTTAACTTATGGTTGAATTAAGTTTCCTGCTATTCCCAGATCCTTTTTGCATAGTTAACTCATAGACTTAATTTTATAAGTTTATACTAAAGTTGTGTAATTAAAAGCACAAATTAGTATATATGTATATATTGGATACAGTACAACTAAAGCACAGGAATTGTGCAAAGATGTAAATTTTTGTACTTTGCAGAGTCTATGATTTTTATTTTTCAAATAGTGTTTTTCAAGAAGTTCTTTAGGAATAAAAGTCTTAAAAAAGGATAAATGAGTTTTTCATCATCTTATATACATTTTATAATTCTTTGTAAAAAACAGAAATAATTACGTTTTAAAAGAGATTTGTACCTAAAATTTCCAATGCCTCACACTTACAACCATAGTACTTGAAAGCAGAAAGACCAGGGCATGTTTTATTGTTGTTGAAGATGTATCTTAATGACTAATTTATGAAGTTCTGTTACAATTACATCTTTTTGAAAACCAGAATTTTGAGTGATAATACACTGTCTGAAATGAGATTCCTCACATGAAAAGTAACTGTAAACATGCAAGTCAGTCCATCCTGATAAAAGGGCTTTAACTGGCTCTGACAGGAGTTGTTCCCTCACAAGCTTGTTGTCTTCTCCAAATGTAAAGCATGAGCCATAACAGACCTTTTTCATTAGTGAAATAGTTGTTGTTGTATGCTGAACACTTCAGAATATCAGAGGGAAGACTGAATATATAGTACAGTCTTATTTTTCTCCTCCTCCTCTTTTGCAAATGTCCTAGTCCCTGCTGCCAGCAATTTCATATGTACAGAGTTCAAACCTTAGATGCACAGAGTCTCTTTTTTCATCATGTGTTAACATCTTTCTAGCAGCTTGAGCACACTTTTTTGGAAGTATTTGCAATATTGCTTAGTTTTAAGTAGCACTAAATATCAGTATGTGCATAAGTATGTATCTCTATATATGAATGCACAGAAACATGAAGGTAGATTGAATACTAGGCAGAATCTCTTTTTTTAGGGTTTTTTTTTCATGTTACATATTGTGATACTTGTCTTAATATAAGGAAGTTGATTTTGAAGTGCTTCAATTACAAAAAACACAATGGCATTTTTTAGGATGTTGTCAGTTTAGATAACTTCTAGTGAAATTACCATATTTAGACCTTTTTTTTTCTCAGAACACATCAGCTTTCTGGAGTTCTACTGCTATGACTTATGGCTCTACATAATACTGTCTAATTAGAGTATACAGACAGTATTCTCCAAAAACTACTCTCCACATTTTTGATCTGAAAGCTATAAGAAGTGTAGGCCAATGATTTGTTTTTCTAAACTAAATCCTGGATGCCTACCAAGTAGGCATTCTAGTAATTGCTACTGAAATTACCATATTTATGATTTTATGGCAGATCTGTTACTGGAGTCTCCTTGTGGAAAAGTGATCTCAATTTTTTTTGTTTAAACAGTACCGAAGTGCTATTGAGAACCTGTAACTTCTAGGATATTAGATTATTTCTTCTTAAAGCAAGTCTTACTAAAAGAGATTGTGTAACTCTTGTCAAAAATGCACAATGTGTAACAAAATCAGGATATTTCAAAATGATAATTCTGGAATATCACAAAGCTGTCTTGATGTTATGCAAGTTGATGGCCCCAGCTGCCACTCAGTGAATATTGAGTAGGAATGTATAATGAAAAACAGGACAATCCATAGGAAATTACAGTTTTAGCCTAGTTTAAGTACCTTATTCTCTTGGAAAAATGAACCTGGCCCCACTATATTTGTATCTGTGGAATTAGTTATTCTAACTCAATTGGAAAAACTGAAACACATAAAACACAGCTTACTTTGTGTAAGAGGGAGCAAGCAGTTGGGGAGTTTTATTGATGTATAAGTGTATGGTATTTTATGGACTCTGAATACTATATGCATCAATTTCTTATTTGAAAATTTACATACTGCAAGAAAGTGTGCTAAATATTGGATTTTTCTTCTAATTTCAAAGCTGCTCTGTAATTCTTCAGATCTGAGGAAATGAAGTTGAAATTGAGTAATTTGCCACAGTGATGGTTAGAAGTTTTGAATGCTTGAACAACAGGAGATAGTGAATTTTCTTTTTATGACTTTTATCCATTGCTGGCAGTGGATGCACTGACACTCATGATGGAGACTAAGGAAGTGAATACAATGTTATTAATAATGATAATCTGTTGACTTTACATTGTTTCCAAGCCATGTGTACATACACCTAACTACTGACCTCGTCAGCATGCTTTCTAGTACAAAACTGCTTTCAATTTTTTTAAATTAAAATACTTAAGTAAAAAATAAAACAAAAACATTTTTGAAGCATTATTTTAAGCGATCAGTTATTTTCTCTACAGTCCTGGATGTAATGAGGTGTTATTACCTGGCTGTTTTATTTATTTGCACGAGTGAGTCTGCTTTAAGTCTTTACTGGGACTTCATGGCCCGCTAATGTAGTTCTGTCTGAGTGCTCATGCAGGTAAACACTGCACTAGGAGTTCTGGATTTATGGTTTTTTTTAAAGAAGACTAGAAGATTTTTTTAGTTCCTATTCAAGTAGGGTGTTCTCTGAAGTTCATTTTATTTTGATTCTTTCTGTTAATGTGTACTTTTGCATATAGACTGTTGCATAAGGACTGTTGTCTCGCAAGAGAGCCCATAGGCCTTTGATATTCTACGTCAGTGAACAAGAATGTTAAACATTAAAAAAACAACCTTTATTTTTGAGTTTTATATATATATATTTTAACTGCCCAGTCTGAGGTTTTAAGTGATAAACATGAATTGTAAACTCGATTGCCTTGTAACCAAATGATATAAATGCTTCATGATTTCAATGAAGAACATGCTGTAGATTTTCCTGTAAATGAGCTTGATCAATGAATATGTGTGCTACTGAGCTTTAACTAATGTGATCTTCCACTGTAGAAAGTCATTGTTACAGATCAAATATAGGTACTAAACTATGTTTAAATGGATAAACAGGGATTTTACAGTTTTGAAAGCAATGAAGATATGGCTGTTCCTCAGCCCATCTGCTTGCCATTCAGAAGAGTTGTGATGCAGTGCTTCCTATGCTATAGAATTATTTTTCAGCTTTCAATGACTGTAGCATGATTCCTTCTTGTACTGTACTGTGTACAGACTTCCCATGTTTTGCACTTTTCTATGGCAAACCTTGACTGCTTTATAAATACTCTGTTGTGTAGAAAGTAGTGATAGTGGTAGCAGGCATTTGTGTGCTGCATAATCAGTTTGGACTGCTCGACTTGCGAGGTTCACTTGGGCTAATGTGTGTTGCTGGTTGCTTGTTGTAGCTCACATGTAAGTACTGTTCAAGTTACAAAGTCAGCCCTCATTGCACAATGAAAAATCACTGTGATCTGTACATAAACCCTAGTAAAACTTTATTGCTGTTTAATTTAATGTAATATCTGTCAAATCTGGATTCATTTAATAAACCTTTATATCTTTTCAAATGTTTAAACCTAGTTTGCTTCCATTTATGCTGGAAGGAGTTTGGGGTTCTTCATCCAAGAAAATGGTGAAGGGGTGACGAGAGGAGCAGAAAAACAACAAGCAGAAAAACTTCTTTTCACATTTTAATCCTTTTCAGAACAAGGTGCAAGTATTGGAACAGATTTCAGGTGGTGTCAAAGAAGCACCAAAAAGTACATTTTCTAAACCATTTCAGGTAGTGCACCAATAATCGAAAGTGTTAATTTGAACTTCTCATCAAACTTTGATTATATGACCCTAATTCCTTTGGCATTTTCACAACTTAATGACCTGAACACTGTCCAGAACACTCAGTTCAATCAGTTTCTTTAAGCATTGAAAAATATTCTTACAATGTCTACCTGACTTACCCTTTATTTCATCTTCCATCAAAACTTGAAAAGTTCATTTTTAACAAAATTTGTTTAGCTGTTTAAATCTCTTCTGTCAAATTTATTTTATTTCTTACCTCCTAGGTATCATAATATGGTGATAATTACATAACCATAGAACCTACTGGATACAGTTTGGGCTAGTTAGGGGTTCACTTTTTAAAGATGGATTTTTTTTCTCCCTGGCTTCATTCTAAATTCTGTGCATTGATGTTTTTCTCTTGTAAACCACTGTCATGTTCTTCAAGAGACTGCTAATGGAAAGTGAAGGAACACTGCAATGAGGCCTGGCAAGCTTTTAGTTGTGTCTTTGTCATGAATCAGAATAACTTTTCAGTTAAAACACAAGAAATTTTTGAATGGCAACAAGAAAGAATTTTGTTTGGTGTCTTGTTCATACCCCAGCCATGTGGCTGAGTTTTTGTTCATTTGTCCTGAGTGCTACACCTTTTTTGAATACACATGTAACTCTTTTATCTTTTCCAATAGAAGCCATTTAAAATACACTTTTTCACTCATTCAGGGCAGGTAGGTTTTGTTCACTACCACCAAATCTCTCACTTCATGCTTCATTAGGCCTTTTTAGGGCAAAACACTCTTAAAACTGCATTTGACAGTAGCCCACTGTTCTGTGATCCCCTGTTAACCACTAAAGGTATGATACTATAAGGAATGGTGGAAAGCAGCTGGCATTGTTACATCTGGATCCTGCCCAGTACTTTGTGAATTCTTACATAATTCACAAATCAAGCCCTTCCACATGCAAACCCCTGCTAGCTGCTTCAATCTCAGCTGCAGAATTCAAGTGGCTTTTCACAGGGAAAGTAAAAGGCTCCTCTGCTGCTCTCAGTAGAAGACCAACTCCATTCTGTCCTTCATGCCCCCTTTCCATCTACCCTTCAAAAAAACACCACGTATGAATGTATGTCAAGCTTTGTATTTATCCTTGAAACCAGAAATACTGTAAAATTTTAGCAAGCTGAATTGTACAATTTTCCATATATCCAAATACTTTTCCAGTTTTGTGCAATCATATTTCAAACTATTGTTCTGTGAAAAGTGCAGCGGTCAGTGGGGCTGTTACACCAACTTTGACTTAAGGTAGGTTTATCTGATTCACGGCACTTGTTTCAGTGCTAATAAGTGTCTGGGGCTGTTGAGAGTCTGACGTCTCTTATTGCATCTGTAGTTCAGTCTGCTGAAGTCTCTGAGTCACATCCCAAAACTGATATGCAGCCTTAAAGACCAAAAATGCAGGCCTGTCTTACTTCTAGTATGCAGAACTCTGAAGTGCCATGCAGGTATGTCTGTACTGTACTTGTTTTTACATAAACAGAGTATAGATAGATACTTTGAAAAGTGTAGTTGGTGTCAGATTAAGCAAATAACCAACTTCAGATTTTTTTTTAGTTGTTTGTTGGCAGTTTTTTGTTTGTTTTAATTCTTCTCTTCAGTATATTGTCCCTGGCTGGGGGGGGAGGGGGGGGAGCTTGATATGGACTTCAATAAAAAACTTGATATGCCTGACCAGTACATAGTTGCAAATGCAATCTATAACTAAGTGTTGTTTTTCTGTCACTAAATGTTGTAGAAAAAATGGTGCCCGCTTAGGTTTATGCTGTCTTTTAAAGCTAAAATTCCTGTTTTTCTCAATATTGTATCCAAAAATGTAGTTTTGGGAGTCAGAGTTTATTTCAATTTAAGTCAGTAATCAGTGTAGTTTGCAGAATCCTTGATACTAAAATCCCTGAGTTGGAAAAGGGCAGTCTTTGTAATCATCATGCTCCTCATTTTTTGCCCAAGTGTAAGCTGTGCAGAGGAGGTGGCCATGCTTTCATTGCCAATACTGTTGCAATTCACGTGAAGAAAACAGCAGCTTGCTTGAGCCTGCAGAGCCTAAACTTAAATCTTTTCACCTTGAAGGACCAGCTTTGAGAGAGTATAATTGAGCAACTTAACAAATGTTAAGACTGAGATATAGAAAAACTCTGAATTTTGCAATGGCAACTCTTCAGAAGTTAAGCATTAGAGAGCTCAGTTTTTGATTTGGAATACAAAAGTAAAATATTCTGTGCTATTATATGCTTCTGAAGTTTGGTGAACAAATGCCAAAAATATGGAGTGTTTCAAATTGTGCGTATAATATCTAGTAGCTTCTTTGGCCTGCTTTTATTTTATCAGTTACAAAGAAATTGTAGTTGAATTTTGGGCCTTCTTCTAAATCAAGATGGTTGTGAAGCACCATTGAAGTGAAGCAGTGCTGCTAGTCTGTGTTAATACAGTAAATAAAACATTCACAAGTGGCATGTCTTCCATTTGTACTGATAACCAGTTTCCTTTGATGCATGTTAGCTAGATGACTTAACATTCTGTTCTTAGTTTTTGGTCAAGCTTTTACCTATTCTACTAGCAAGTTTTGCGAAAAAATAAGCAGGTAAGTAAACAGAAGTAGGTATTTTTTTTCCCTGTTAATAAAGCTGAGCTTTCAGTTGATAATGTAAATGCATTATCAAGGAATAGCAATCTCATGTAAATGCATTATCCATAAACAGTAACCTCTTCAGATTAATAAATTCCTGCTTTGAATGTGTTCAGATTTAGAGTTCTTATTTTTCTTTTATTTTTCTCTTATTTTTCTGTGAATTCTTACTTTTTATATTTCCAAGTATAAAGTAAGACGATTGAATGATCAAACAATGATTATTTTTTCAATGTAATTAAAAATTAAAACTAAATTGACTTTCTTATCATGCTAGTGCCAAAACCATGAGCAGTACTGAAAGTTACTTAATTTGTTGTGGTCTGTGTTCTGGATTTTCTGTTTTCAAACTGTCGAAAAGAATAGTAATTAATACAATAAAAAATGCAAATGAAGGGTCATTTGCCTTGTATTGTCTTTAAGCTTCTAGTTTATTCTGTACATTGAGTGGAGATGTCATCCTACTTGAAATAATTCATTCCATAAGTTTTCTCTCTAAATCTCTTTGGTTGATCTGAGATTGGCATAACTTCAAGCAGCTAAAAGAAGAAAATCTGCAAGAGGAATATAGAAACAGTCAATGACATTTAGAACATATGTTGTCCAAAAGTGTGAGGGTTTTGTTGGGTTTTGGTTTCTTTTCTCTGCATGGGGCCATATGCATATGATATATTGGAAGCTAAAACAAAAGCCACCTTGAGACACAGCTTTGAGTTATAGTATATTTTCATATATTGCCAATAAAGTTCTTGCATTTACTTTTCTTAGCTAGTTCCTCTTAAAGGCATCAATAGCTGTATTTTCCTGTAATGTTTTGCAAGTGCTTGCTTCATGTTCAAGCTTGTTTCCCTGTTGCCCCGAGGGTGACATTCAGTGGAGTTCACTTCTGTTTATTCTATTGAAAAAATCCCTGATCCTGTTTCTTTTTTTCTCAAGGTGTTATGAGCGATAGCAGCAATACATTACAGATTCAAACAATGAATTATTGTGAAAGACAATTAATGAGGAGACAAACAAACCAGAGAACATATCCTATCATGGTAGAGTATTTAAAAGGATTTCCAGTAGCATGATTAAATTAAAATTCTTTCAAACAAGGCCTTACAGATGTAAAGTTTAAGAAATAATAAATAAGATTTCTCCTATTAATGTCAATAGTTCCATTTACCCAATTTATCTCAGTTTGCATGTTTTGAATAGTGGGAAAATAGTAGGGCTGTATGTAAGTGTCTGGGAAGGCAGGGTGTCTGGGTAATGTGAAAACCTTACCTTCTACAAAATGCTGTAATAGAAATGTAACACTGCAGAACAAATATTTACCTGTGGCAAGAAGAGGGAAAAAGTATATCTGCATTCCATTTATTGCCTGGTATCACCACAGCACATTTAGGCAGTGTATCTTTCTTTGCTCAGGGGTTAATTTTTTTCAAGTTGGAAAAAAGACTATGTGAAATAAAAATCTTCAGTACTTACTTCCTTTGATACTGTATCCCTTTCTATGAGAATAAAACCAAAACCAACTAAAAAAACTCCACCACCCATGCAGTAGTTGATTTAAGGCAGATGCAGTTTCTAGGGGTGGAGAGAGGACTTGAAACTAAAGAACAGCAATGTCTTGGGAATGGGAGAGGAAGTGTTATATCCTTGGGTTTGAAAGTTTTCTGTCAGAATCTCATGCAAGTACCTTATGTTACACCAGAGGAGCTCAGGACTTCAAGGATCAAATTAGGTGGATTAATTTGAAGCAGGGGAAGGAAATACTTGGGAAAAGTTTTGACTTTCACTTGACCATCTCACAGAAGCACAAGGTGGTTGAGGTTGGAAAGGCTCTCCAGAGGTCAGCTGGCCCAACACCCCTGCTCAGGCAGAGCCATCTGGAGCCAAAGGAACAAAACAAAATTTTGTACTCATCTTAGGTGACATTCTTAGAACCATCCTCAAAAGCTCAGAAGATAAAATATACACTGCTCTTTTTCTCCTGTATTTCACTGAAAAATAAAGCATTTATTTTTAGATTAATATTTTTCCCACTTTAAAGTTTTCTAAGCAGCCACTAATAACAAGTTATTTATTACTAATAAAATTCATTGTCCTCACAGCTTAAACTTCAGTGGAGTTGAAATTACAAAGTATTACTTTTGTGTTCAGTTCCTTGTGTTCTCAAATGCTACAGAAGGACTTTTTAACCTTTCTGTACTTAATTCGGGTCTGAAGTTGTGAAAGGGACCATGTGTTGGTGCCAGCTGCTGCACACTGGTTCCTCATGACAAGCAAGTCCTGATTAAAGGTGATGCTGGATTGGTTGCCTATAGACAGCTTTGAATTTTCATTTGGAAGAAAAATGATTTTGTTGGTCAGCAAGTTCACGGTAAAAAAATTGTTACCTCAGTGACTTCCAAGTGTAGAACCACAGTTTTCAGTAGTCAATAAATCTTTGTACCTCAGAGGTGTTCTAAATGGCCATGCCATTCAACCTCTGTTCTCTCAAGTCTGAAAGCTAGTGTGTCCTTCCTGTGGATTGCAGAGGCAGGTTGAAGTCAATGCACGACTCAGTTCTTTGCAAACTGAGGGACAAAACCTGGTGTGCTCACAAGTTGCTGGTTGTGCACTCAATCCTAAGAGTGCTGGTTGTTGCACAAAACACGCCTCTATCAGACAGAGAAATTTCACAAGAAACTAACTTGCAGCCAGTTCTTTCTGCCGTGGTGTGACAAGCTGACAAATAATCACATCTTGTGGTGTTGTGCTTGCATTTTCACCAGACACAGTCTGTCTGGTTAATAAATGCTGATCCTACATGACTGGCTGGAGTGTGGGGAGGGAACGTGTCTCCACAAAAAAGAGCCCAAGCATGATCCCGTTTGGCTTCCCAGGCAGATGGGAAAGAGGCACAGCAAGACTTCTTGGGAAAGAGGTTTCCTGGGTCAGGGAAGGTGTCCAGGGTGAGGGCTGGAGCAGCCTCACGTCTGTTCCTGGGGCTGGGGGACAGAGTTGTGCCATAGGTCTGAAGACACAGACTTGCCTGCTCCCACCTGGTTTTACTCAAGGACCACAAATGTTTAACTTCCATATTGATCATGCAGAGGCCCTCATGTCAACAAAAGAATTCTCTTTAATATTTTGGCTTTTGCTGATGCACAGAGTACATCTTCTTTTCTCCTCCCCTGAAAACTCTGCCATGGGAATTGGCCTGGAATACATGTAATTGAAAACAGAGTGAAACTGATGCCATTTCCAAGTCATGCCTTTCTTGTGATACACTCCTCATTTACTTAAGCATCAGTTTATGTACATACATTAGTAACACCATATATTTTTTAATCCTCCTCTTTTGAAATTCCATGTAATAGTTTAATAAATCATTTCAAAGTCAAGGAATATTTTTCCACTGTTAATTAACAGAGCCTGAGTTGTTCTTTGTCCTTTTGGTGACACAAGTATAGAGGAAGAATTGTTCTCCCTCTAAATTAAAAAAAAATTAGGAGGAATAAAATAACCACAGAAGTACTTTTAAAGTATACTCTGGAGTCATATTTATTTTTAAACAATAGTAAATCATTTAATTGTTTCAACTAGGCCTTGTTCCAAGCAGTTCTAAATTTGGAGTTAAAAGAATTGATCTTAAAAAGATGTGCAGGAAAACAAAACTCTCTTCCTCTCTCATTTCCTGTTTGAATTGATGGGAATTTGGGCTCTTTGGTTAATTTAGCATGCATTGCTCCTCCATGAACCCCTCTAGTCAAGGATCACAGAATGTCCTCTTCTCACAAGCAAAGCATGAATTTGTAATCCAGTATGTAATTTTTTTTGTCTTTACAAATGAGCCTATTTAAATGAACTATTAAAAACATTTTAGTAGTTTTGTACCACTGGGTATGGAACCAGTTGCAATTCCAGCTTGCATTGTGTTGAATATGTTATACATTGCCCTCTAACGCTGCTGATCACAGTGCTGGAAGTGTAATACACAGCAGCAAAATCATCACAGCAAGATAACAGGAGCATCAGCTGACACACACCAAGTGCTCTGGTTCCTCCCAGTGGTCCTGATTCGCAAAAGAGGGATGTAACCGGATCAGGAGATGGGGACTCTGCCCCGAGAATTTAAGTAAATGGCCAGGGAGCTTCAAAATGTCCTCAGACAAGAGGAGATTCCGCGGTTCTGGAGGGACTGTGGCTGCTTGCTTGGGGCATCACAGGCTTAGGACATTAAATGTGGACTTGGAGTATAGGGGGTTTCAAGAGTTTTTGTCATGTTCTTGTGAGTCTGAAAAACTTCACAGAATTGAAATATATAGTTTATGATATTTATGTCTGCAAATACAACATCACTGGGTCAGTGAGGGTAATAATACAAAACATAGTGAATTTAACTGGGGGGCATCTCATGGGACTATTTTATAAAACAAGTGTAATTTTGTTTTTCTTTGGGTGTTTTATTTCTTTTCTTCTTTTTTTTTTTTCTGGTATTTTCCAAGAAGTTCTAGCCTAGAGTGACACTTGTAGGTTTATCCAGATGAAAATTATGCAACTGTTTAACTGAGTAACCATTAAAGACTCCTTATTCAGGTTGGCCAAGATCACAAAAGTAGTTCTGTTGTGATTTAAGAAGGCTGTGATGTTGCTATGCTCTGCTATCCTTTTAGTTTGCCTTCACTTGCTGAAAAATAGTTTTGTCATCACATTTATGTCTAGAATTTTGGCTAATACTTGAACATGGTCATGAGATTGGAAAGATTCTTTCTCCTATAATAGTTTAGGAGTTTCCAAACACTTAAACATCAGTTTCTTTGTATGTCTACAAATCTGTCTCCCTTAAGCCAGTCATAGGAGGTAAACATCATATTTCTGTTTTAATTGAATGCAACTGTCATTATTAAATTGAATGTATAAGTCAGGTATTTTGAGGGGAAAAAGGTATAGTATGTGGACTAGCACCAGAGAATGTGAAGGAAAAAAAAACAAAACAAAGTTGAATAAAAATTTCTATTTTTTTTTGCTTTAAATAGTCTCACAGAGGAATGGCTGGAAGAGAAGTTAAGGACAAAGTGATTCAAGTGATTTGATTCATGAGAATGCCTCAACACATGATTTCACAGACAAGAAAATATTTTACTAATACACCAAAATATTTTCAGATCCAGGTCCCATATGGAGTCTTTAAAAGGTGTGATTCAAGAGGCTGGAAATGTGTCATCTTCACGTACAACAAGTGTGCCACAATCCAGTAAAGAACTTCTGCAGACCTGTCACAGTATGAGCTTTCCATAGTATCCTACAGACACATCCAAACAGTGGGAGAAGCTCTGAAGGCCTGCAGTACACTGGATTTTTGATTGTTGTCAGACACAAGAGCAGGGAGCCTGGCACCCTGAGTCACCTATTTCAGCCTGAGTCAAGGCTTTGTACCTTCCAGGTGGTTATCCAGCACAGTCACTGAAAATGACCTTCTGGGGTCAAATCAGTCCTTAAATTAGTACAATGAGTACTTCAAATTCTTTGATACTTTTATCTCTGTGAGTGTGGTGGAGGAGTCAAAGCATCCTGGCATTCAACGTGCAGATCCAAACAGCCACATGTCTCCTCTGCCTGTCTGCAGACTTTCTGTAACAGCAGCATAAACACAGGAGTCAAAATGAGGAGTGGTCTTTTTCCACTGTGTTTTAGTAAGATGAGAGCTGTAAGCACAGTCCAAGGGGAGGAAAGGAAAAGAGCTTGTGGGGTAGAGTCTGTGATCTGGGGTTTGCACTAAGAGGTGACAGCCAGAGAGTGAAAACAGAGCTCTGACAGCTCGTGGGGGGAAAAGTGAGATCTGAAAGAACAACGGGACAGGAAAGGGAAGCTGTCACACTGCCAAAATTAATTTAAAAAGGAATGAGGCTGAAAGAACTTGGATAGAGAGATTTCATTTGCCTTGCATTCACTTCACTCAGATGAAAAAGCAGCCTCCTTAAAAAGTAAAAATATTTAAGGGTTTTTAGCAAGTTGCTCCCTAGCAATAAGCTTGTTCTTACAGCCTGGGTCAGTCAGCAGAAAAATCCCCTTCTCCTGAGAGGACTGTGGAGTCAAAACAGACCTGGCTTACCTCAAACAGCTTTGCAGAGCTGCAGTCCTGTTCACTGCACAGGCAGGGCTCCTGCTCCTGGGGGCTGCTGCCATCATTTCAGCAAAGCTCATTGCCCTGCTGGGAAGCCCTGGTTTTTGCTTTGGAGGCTGTAATATAAATATACAGTTGTTTGTCCTCTCCTTGCAGTCCTTTCTTTTTTCTTTTTTTTTTTCTTCTTTTTTTTTTTTTTTTTTTTTTTTTGTTGTTTTTGTTGTTGTTGTTTTTTGATCTATGTTTTCAGTGAATACTATTCTATTATATAGTGATTTACCTAAATAAACTTATCTATTACTGTAGTTTTGTGTGAAATAGCATACATTTTAAACTGGAATAGTGCAGAGGAACTTACTCTTCTTTCTTGAGCTTAGGTAGGCAGACAGATGTGCTCATAAGATGCCTCAGTCTGAGTGAAAGCCTCAGATCCTCTCTTACAGATTAACAAGGCAACTACAAAAACACAGTCTCCCAATTAAGTTCTTTTCTGTAACATAGTAGTTATTTAACCAGAATATAAAAAGAAAACAGAAGTTCAAAGACCACTGTTTACTTTCTCATCCCTCACCATGCTTTTTCTTGAAGTTAGATGATGCTACAGGGGCAAGGATCAAGTATGCATGGGGTTTTGCAGCCTGGTAAGGAGTCTAGCATTCCACCCCCAAACCAGAGATTATTGCTGTGCAAGGTAAACCAGTCTAGCTGGGAAGCACACATCCCTTCTTTCTCAACATCCGACCTACTTTTGTAGTAGTCATAATTTGTAGTTGAACTCTTAGGAATTTGCTCTCTTTCTATTCCTGAGCCTGAAGGATAGAAGACTTTGGAAATACTGTGGGTCCCTGTCTTGGCTTATTAAACTTGTTTTGTTCCTTTCTTTCCTGAGAAATTTGAAAGGATAAGGAATAAATAATGAAAACCAGATTATTTTTTGCAATTATATAACAATCAAGTAAATAAACAAAATGCAAACAGCTCAGATAATTACAGCTGTGTTGCCAAGCCTTGGCATTCTGTCTTAGTGAGTTTGACTGTCTCCATCCAGCTGAGTTTTCAATGAGACAGTTCTCATGGAAAGGGGGCTTGCTTGCCTCTCTGATCTTCCACACTAAACAGTTTCCAAGAGGGAAGGAAAAGCAGGATGCCAGCACAAATCCCATTTCCTTGCCCTCCATGTATTTTTAATCCTCTCCCAAAGCAGGAGCAAACAGCTGTGAGGAGAATGTGGATCATTTGTGCTCTTGTGCTCGGTTGTATGTGGAAGAGTTGCTGTGCCCTTCCATGGCTGTGAGCACAGTGATGATTAACACTTACATGCAGCACAATTCTGGTACAGCAGCAGGTCCTGGAGTGCTGCAGGTGAGGTTGGTCGAAGCCCCTTCTATCACAAGGCATTCTCCAGCTTGGGGGTTTACACTTGTATTGTGTTACAAAGGCCAAACTCCTTTCTTCCCCAAGGAAACTCAGCACAGCTCCCTCACCCATCACAAAGCCCAAATCAGAATCACATTTCTGGACAATGAGTTGGACTCCTGGCCCCAGGCCCAGCTCCTCAGGTATGGCTGAGGAAGCATAAAACAGCCTTGAAATCTGCCCTGAGCACACTGTGGATCAAGACAGAGAGGAAAATGCCTTCTGCCCATCTGAAAAGCTCACAGCAGCAAGGGGAGATGGATGTGCCAGAACTGGATGGAGCTCTTGATGGTGCTTAAGTTAAAGGAAACATAACTCTCCTCCCACGCCTCAAATATCTGCTACATTGATTTTGTCTGATTTTCCTCTAGCATAAGAAATTTAGGGGGTGGAAGCTGAGATAATTTTCTGATAGAGCAAAAACATATGTTAACCTTGAGTGCTATCATGTTTGCCTCCAGCAGCCAGGAAACCTCCATTTCTGCTCCACATTATCACTGGGCAATACTTTGATCAGCAGAAGAAGTCTAGGGAGGTCCTCTGTGGAGAACAGAGGTTTGCTGGTGTGAATCAGAAGGGGGGCTGCTCTTGCTCAGCTGTGAGGTCTCTTGAAAAGCAGGTCCTCTGTTTCACTTGCTTGGTGAATAAGCTGTGCATGGTCTGTGCTGCTCATGGAGGGAAGGGAATTCTGATAAATCAATAGGAAGTGGACTTGCAGAGGATGCAGATGGCAATCCAGTGTCTTCTCAGAGTTATTTTCAGTGACAATATTGGCAGGGGGATTTTTTTGATGTATACAATGATTCCAGCTGTCACTGCATGCAAGTTTTGCCTTGTGAAAGAGAACATTTGACTAAACAAAAAAGCTTGGGTTTTTTCAGTTTGAAATTGTCTGTGCAATCCTGTACATGTAGGGATTAAAACTGAGAGTTAGTTACATTAAGAAAATAGCAACAAGAAAAGTCTTCATTTAAGGTATCTGTGACAGTCATACCAGGTGGCTCTCTCACAAACTTGAAGGGTGGACTCTCCCAGGACCAAGGCAATCTGTACTCTGCCTTTCTCTGTGTGACAGAATGGCAGAAAGACTTAGAACTTGCATCAATATTTTTTTTTTCTATATCTGTTCCTCAATCTCACCTCTAATTGACCTGAGATGGTATTCATTTTTCTGAAGCCCATGGCCTGGGACATGGATACTCCCCTAAGTATCTCTAATCAGAAACATTTGCAATTGATATCTGTTTGTGTACTTTTGGTCATTGAGAATGTAGAGCAGGGAGACATCTACTAAATTATTTTGATTAAATCCTGGATGCTGTGTTCTAAATGGAAAATCAGACATTTTGCAGAAAGGTCTTTGATATCTAACAAATCACCAATGATGTAAGTAGGATTTTCTACCTAATATTGTTATGGGTATGTAGTTGTTACTCTTTGAAGGTTCTTTACATACATCTCAACAGGAGTGTTGACAGCTGTAGATTCAGGAATGAAGAATGCAGTTACTATTCAGGAGATCCAACTGAATTTGGAAACTTTCCTTCCAATTTACTGTAATTATGTTGCTGGAAGAGGTGCTGTTAAATATGTTAAGGGTCAATGAGAGAGAATTTAATTATATCATGCTGACAGTTCTTTTGCTTTCCATGCATAAAGTATTAAGTGTTAAAATCCTTGGACTGATTAGTAGAAAAATGAAGATTAATGTCTTATATTGTAAAGAGAAGGAAATCTGCCCATTGTTAGCAAAAAATGAATCCTGATAAACTAGACAGCTATAACCCTTTTATGGGAAGGACTAGGATAACAGAATATGACATTTGGCTTTGTTAATGAGAAAAGGCTTATGAAATAACACAAAACTCAGAGGTTTGATCACTTCAGGGTGATATCATGTAGGCACTCACTACCTCCACATGTACTCACTGAACACTTTCCATGCACAGTTCACTGTGGAGGGGGATGACTAGAAACAGCTGCCTTGCCTCAGATATCCCAGATAGCAGCCTGTCAAAACAATCTGCTGGTGAGCAGGGAACTTGTTGTGACTAAGTAATTTTTAGTGGATGTTTTATCAATTTGTGTAATTTTCAAAGCTCTGCTTCCATCGGGATTTTCTATGAATCATGGGCAAGAGTCATAAAAGACAGCTAATCTTAATGTTATTTGCCATTATGGATTATTGTTACTCTGCCCCTAACACAGTTTTACAGTCTGTATATGTGTGCTTATCAGTTTTGTACTGTGGTCAGTGCAGATGAGTTTACTGTGTGACCAGGCCTCTTAGATGTGAGTCATGCAAACAATTAATAAAAGTGTCATTTACCCAGAAATCTCAGTGTCCTGGATATTACAATTGGCAGTTACAATGGAAAACTGATGTGCAAAATTAAATGACCTGCTAGGGGTCACTTAAATGGTCAAATTCAGCCTGCCATCCAAGACTCCAGACCTCCAAAGCCTTTTTTTTCTCTAACTGATCCTTTGGTAATATCAATGACTCAGGAGCACAGCAGAAAAAAACAGGCACCGTGTAGCTTGTGCTCATGTCCACCTAAGTTATAATGAAAAGCAAGAAATATGATGGAGTTGAGTTAAAAAAGACTTCAGGACAGAGGTAATTCTTCTAAAACAGCCTTCTAAGAAGGTGCTCTGCAGCAGTAATAGTATTTCAGATTTTTTTGAAGTGAAGACAAATCCCTTGCATTTACAGGCTGTCTGAAAACATAAAAGATTGGGGTGAGCACACACTGTTTTATTTTCTCACTTACAGAAAAACAAACACAAACTTGTAGTGTTTCTTGACTTTCTTTAACTATGCAATTGAGTATGAGGTATAATTGAGAAAAATAATGTTTGAGTTTAATGGAAATATTATTGGGGTTTTTTTCAACTGTGAAGTTACACAGCTTCATAATCCTTAATGTTTTTTTAGTATCTGCCTGCCATTTTTTTTCAATATTGTGATTAATAAGTATTTCATCAGCTCCCCACAGCTTTGTACTTACAGTATTTTATCCAAGCCACATGATGGAAATGTTTATCACTTGGATGAAATAATGAAAATGACCTTATTTGATTTCCTCATGTATTGCTGCCAAAGTCTCTAACAATAATGAAGATAAATACAAACTCAGAATATTTTAGCCAACACTCTAATGAAAAAGCATCAAAGACATTATATTCAACTGTGTAATTGCTTGTAAGGACTCTGAGACAGAGCAGCTGGTTGGAAACAGAAATAGTTCATTTGCCTCATTAGGATGTGTGTTTATACAGTGAAATATTCTTGATTTGTACATTAAAATTGTGCAAGAGTATAAAGACACCACCAAGGGACCATGTATGAGGGTGTAAAACTGCAACATGATATAGAGTAGAGCCACAGACTCTATTCTATTTTTAGAAATAAAAGTCTTTAGCTCTAAAACCAGAATATCCTTCAAAAATACCAAACTGCAACAGTAGCTGTAGCCATTTCTATGTTTACCCCCTAAAAGGCACTATTCAGTCATGCAAATCAATGTGCTCATTAATATATCCACACAAATCTCTACTCTTTTCTGGTATTTGTGTGTCAGACACTTAAACCTGTTTTAGCTGCTCTGTTTGAGACTGTCTGCAGAGGAAGAAAACAGGAGCTGTGGGAAGCAGCCCACCAGTGACCTATTGGGTTTCACTGAAACTGCTGTGTGGGATTAAGCAGAGAGATTGCAAATAAAAGGAGAATGGAAAAATCTATGCATCTTTGTGTCCTGAGGCAATGTCTGACAGTTAATTCAAGCCTTCTTAGTCCCATATATGCAGTGCTCTATCAGCTGAGAAGCAAGATTTTGCTGCTGAGTTGGAGCTCCAGGATTGCCTGGCTGCTGAGAGGACATGAGAATTGCTGGTGTTCCCAGCTGACTTGATAACAGCAGCCCTGGTGCCTTCTGCTATTGCCTTGGTTTCACAATAAATACGTAGTTGGTGGGTGGGTGTTTCCAGTCAGTGGTGTCTACAAAGCTGTGTTTAGCAATAGTCATGGAGCTGTAAAAATAGCCATGCCAGACTTTCCCAATAGCTCTCTTTCCCTTGCACTGAAAGGCAAAATATATTGCTTGAACTTTCCACACCCTGGACATAATTTCAAGGACTTTCTTCTTTGATTTCATACATCTTACTTTCCTTTCACCCCCTTTCTACCCAGAAAATACAGGATGCATAGGAAAATTTTTAGGCAAAGACATGGGTGATAGTAAGTCTGGAAATAAATATCACAATCCTGTAACATCCTCTTTGGCCTTTATCAGCGCAAAGATGTCCTCATATCCCTTGTTTGGTTTTTCCATCTTTGTCACTATCAACTCAGCTACAGTTTCCAGTAGCTCATAACATATGTTAAAAATATTTTTCTTCTGATGGTAGCAGAGGTGGCATGAAGCCTCATATTTGGGAGTCTGGATCTGTTGTGCTCGGGGCTGTTTTCAGATCCAAGGGTGCTATGGATGGAGAGAAAAAGGTTCTGCACATCTCTGCCAGGCAGGCGTGTTCCCCACAGCACATTTTCTAATGTTAAGTCTAATTTTAAATGTGGTTTCCTCCACCTCCTTGAACTAGTCTTTCATACTGAGTTGATCTCATTGTCTGGCAGCTTTTCCATATGTTCAAGTGTTTGCCTTCTCAGTTCCATCCTATTACTCCTAATAAACTCCCTCCTACCATGTTTAATAACTTCTCCTCTTACTACCTCCAACTATATGCAGACGATTATATTTCCCTGTAGTCAGAACTTAATCAGTTTGCACATGCTGAACACATTAGGAACTTCCAGAGTTTTATGTGTGGAATGGCTGGCCACATCTCACCAGGATTTTCTGAAAGAGGCCAGTCCCTCACATGTGCCAGTGACCTGGGAGCACGAGTCCTAGGATTTGCTGAAGGTTGCTCAGGTGGGAGAATGGCCAGGGGATGTCTGTCCAGGTAGGAAGGGAAGCAGGGGGAAAGAGAGAAAGGGAACAAGAAAGAAACACTTCATCCTCTTCCAGCACCTAGAGGAGAGCTGGATGTGGGTGGCAGGAAAGGAATTTTATTACATATTTCCTCCATCTCTCCCTGCTTCCTGGTGCCTAAACTTTATTTACCATTGCCCATATATTTTAGTCTTCTAACACCTCTAAGATATGTGTGTTCAGCTTCAGCTGGGGCAAGGGGCCCTGGGCAACTGCAGTGTGACCCAGTGAACAGTCCTGTGGGGCTTGTTTCCTCCCAGCTGTAGAGGAGAAACAGGCAATAGGGAAGGAAACAGTGAGAGGGAAGAGGATGTTTGGATAAGGTCGCTGCTAATCCACTAAGTAAAAACAATAAAGACTCATGTTAAATTTAGATGTATCTAGACAATGCTTTACTATTCTATTTGTCTGGAGAGATTAGGATAGCAGATCTTATCCATCCCATTGCATACAGACTTCCCCAGCCAACTTGCACCTCCTTACCATGACAGAACTTACATCAGCATCACGTGCTCTTGAGCTGTACGAATCTTTCCTTCAGCTGCCACCTTATCTCAGACATGCAACTGCCACTGCCTAAACAGGGCAGCTACATTTGGTCCATTACAGCCCCAGCAGACACAGTAATCAGTATGTTTTTGCTAATGCTGTCCAAGGGACTGATTTTACAGATGTATGCTGAGTATCTAGATTGAATAGGAGTGTGCCCAAAACAGTGGGTCCTGGCTTCCTAGTATTTCTGTAGAGAGAATATTCATCCAGTTTGTGCAGGATCCATTCAGTGTCTTCTCTTCTTGTCAAATGTGAACAAACATCATCTCTTCTCCCAGTGAATGTACCACTAAGGAAAGTCCTTTCCTGCTCACAAATTTATGCTATTTACACTTGATATAAAATTCTTTCATATTAATGAAAATGAGGAATGGAGTCCATCTTATTTGCTTTTATGTAAGAAAGCTGGAACAGGCGCTTCCAATGCCAGGGGACAGCTCCTAAGTGTTGGGTTTGATTCCTGGGTAGCTAAATTAGTTCACTGCAGGGCTGTTTGGATCTCCTGCTTGAGTGTCTGTGCTTTTAGGAATGATCTTTGCTGGGGATATGGATTGGGCTTTGCCACCTGGTACAAAAAATAAATCAATGGCTAGACTCCTACTTCCAGGTGAATATCCTATCAGGATGCTATAGATTACCACCTCCGCTGTATCTCTCTGCTTCCTCTTCGAGCGAGCTTCAAGGGACTTCCATGTGCAGCTTCACTGGAGTATCTGAGGCAAGTTTCCACCCCAGCTTCATGGGAACTTTGAGTCTGAATCCCTCTAAGTGGACAGAGATTTTCACTGCTCCAGTACCAAGGAAAATTCTGTACAGGAGTGTGCCCAAGAGAAGCACTCTTTCTTTATACCTTCCATGGACCATTCTTAATGAAAAACTGTGCCTAGGCTCACATTTAGCAGAGACTTTTGTTTTTTAATGGGGTTTTTGGTTTTTTTTTGTTTGTTTGGTTGGTTTTTTTTAATTAAAAAGGCACTTAAACACCAGAAAGCAGGACTGAAGATAACTTCCTACTTAACAATTTCATGTAAATACTTTCCTACTCACTGGGTTGGATTTTTAAAATGATTTTATTTCAATCTAACTATTTTTTCCCTTGCACAATGGAGGGAAGCATTAGTACTTTGCTCCCTGTTCCACTAGAAAGCAAAGCACCAAAGTCTGTCTGACCTGCCCATAGATATTGGCCATTTCCACCTCTGCTAGTTCATCATAGAGAAAGCAGTGTGTTGGGGTTTTCTTAATATGAATAAAATTTAAATTAATATCAGGTAACAAGATGTCCATGAACTTGTGAGCCCTTGTGGCTAAGAAGGCCAGTAGAATCCTGGAGTGCATCAGGAAGAGCATTTGGTCAAGGGAGGTGATCCTGCCCCTCTACTCAGCCCTGGCAAAGCCACATCTGTAGTCCTGTGTGCAGTTCTAGGCTCCTCAGGGCAAGAGAGACATGGAGTTCCTGGAGCTGGTCCAGCAGGGAGCAACACAGATGGTTTAGAGACTGGGGTGTGCTGTATGAGAAAAGGGTACGGGAGCTAAGCCTGTTCAGCCTCAAGAAGAGAAAACTGGGAGGGAAACTCATCAGTGTCTGTCAGTATCTGAAGGGAGGTGTCAGAGGACAGAGCCAGGCTCTGCTCGGGGGCGCTGACCAATGGGACAAGAGGCAATGGGCAGAAGCTGAGGCACAGGAAGTTCCACCTGAACATGAGGAAGAACTTCTTTCCTATGTGGGTGACCATGCACTGGAACAGGCTGCCCAGAGACTCCAGGTTATGGAGTCTCCCTCCTGGGAGTTGATTAAAAACCGTCTGGGCACAATCCTGGGCCATGTGCTCTGGGATGACCCTGCTTGAGCAAGGATGTTGGACCAGATAATCCACTGTGGTCCCTTCCAACCTGACCCATTCTGTGATTCTGTTTGTGTAATATAAATAATCTCTATCTCTATTTGTCCTTCCCTAAAATATATGTGTCAGAATATGAAAGGAGTTGAGGCAAGTTATACCTTTTCTAAAAATATATCGATATTAAAAATATACAGATGTTTGTTTTATAACTCACTAATTTGACTGGCCAGTTGCCTAGTGTTTTACATCATAATGTCTCCTGGGTAAGGGACCATGCCCTCTTTTTGGTGTTTAGCACACTGGAAGTTTGTAGTTCATTTTTAGGTAGTAATTCTAGTAAAGGGATAAATTAAGAAACATAATCAAGAAATAGATGAAAAAGGCTACCAAGACATCTGTGTTAAAAACGCTTCCATTCATGACATCTTCCCAGAGCTCATTGTTTTTCTAGCAAAACACTGAGTAAAATGAAAATAATTTATTACTGCTTGTATTGTCTTGAAGCCCAGAATGTGACTTAGAAAAACATTTTGGGATCACAATGAAAATGGCTCATTACTGAAGAAGCTGAAGTAACACCAGATTTAATCCATCATCTATTTGTCTGCCAGTAAAATTGTGCCTTGCATGAATTTACTGCTCTGCCCTTCCAATTCTGCAAGTTAATACATACGGAAAATTTCTTTTAAAAGATCATAGAAATATTGTGCTGGCATTAATCAGAGAGATTTCGTCCTATTGGAAATAAAACCCATCACCATTTCAGGGGGGCTACAGTCAAAAGCCTTACAATAGTACTGACATGCTCTGAGGGTATAGGAAATGTCTGGAAGTTGTTCAATGCAGCCTGGACTTCTTTTTTTTTCATTTGAAATGAAAGCTGAGCTGTTCAATCATGAATGAGAACAATAGTGGCTTTTAAAGGAATGTAGTTGGGAAGGTTGGCTTTTATTGGCAGTTTGTGCAAGGTCTGTGCTTCCAGAGTGCTGTCAGATACAAGTCTGGAGTGACTGAGGAGCTGGACCCACTCTTTTGTGCTGCAAAAACTCAGATTTGGCCTTGCGGTTCACAGACCATGACAGTGGCACCAGCCCAGCATTAATCAAAGACAGACAGGAAAGAGAAGAGTGTCCTCTGGAAAGGGCACTGTAAAAATTGAATTATAAAACAAAATGTGCAGATTCCACTTGACTGGGTGGAAAAGTCCACTGTTTCTCTGTGGTTGCAATAAGGTTTTAATTAAAGGTAGGTTCTGGTTATAAGTATTACAGAAACTGCATCTGGATAGTACTTAGGTAAGTGACTAAAAGTAGGCATTTCCCAGGATTTCAGAGGGAAAGTTTTGTATAGGATTTCATCCTGATGGATCTGAAGCTTCTGTGAAACCAAGACGTAAAAAGAAATATTCAGCAATTCATTGACTGCTGCTGACCAAAAATTGGGTTAAATCTGTTCTATCATTTAATGTCTCTCCTAAAAGTCAGAAATATGCATGAAGGAGCAAATAGTTCCCAGAATAGGGAATCAAAAAGCATTAGGCAGGTCAAAGCACATTCAGATGCGCTGCAGTAATATCCTGAAGAAGGAAGCCTGGCAGGCAAAATTGTTATAATTTTATTATTATTTATATTATCATTGCCCCCAAGGAGACCCCATTGTGCTACAGTTCCTCAGGCCCATCTTGGAGCTTTTGACCTGCTCTACACCAACCTCTTTTCCAAAATCATGTTCTGCAAGAAGGACACTGCAAAAAATATGAAATACAAATTAGACATATTGTTACCAGACTCTTCCATGTCATTTGTTTTTTAAATAGAAATGACCACTATAATGAACACAAAGCAAAAAGGTATAAAAGTCAATACTGCAATACTGGAAACTCAAACCTATTCAAAAGCAATTGTTTTTAAATAGAAGGAGTGTTTAAGTGATCTGAGTACATTGCAAGGTATCACGAATTTCCTTCCTCATCTTGACATTTTTTTTTCTGGGACTTAAAATCCAAAGTCAGTAATCTATTCTTTCCTAGAAACCATGTTCTCCCAAAGCATCCTTTGATGTTATAGAGTTTTTCACCCAGTCAGTACAGAATGGTATTTATGAGGACATATTCCAGATATGCTGCCACATTTCCACCACATGTGTGTGTATTGAAGTATCTTTCTCTTCTAACATGACAGCTTTATCTCAAAACAAGTTTCTGAAACTCCCTCTTACCTTGTAAATTCCTTAGATGCAGTTGTATGATGTTGAACTTTATGTAAAGAACCAGACATACATTTCAGGATTTAAAAATTCCTTCTATCCTGTTGGGTTGAACACATTAAATAGCTTGAAGAAATCAAAAGCAACCTGTCCTTTACTGTAATATTTCTGGAATCTCAGCACATGCAGTAGTATACATGTCAGAGATGAAAAAAATCTATCTCTGGTTATACTACATTTGGTAAACAGAATAGTTTATGAAATCAATTTCTTGGTTCTTAAGTTGGAAAATTCAATAAAATTAAATTATTTTATTAATAATGTTTATTTTTCTTACAGTAGAACTACAAATCCTGGCTAGACCCTCTTCTACTAAGTTTCATATACAAATTGTCTCACCCTAGAAAGTCCACAGCCTACACTCATGTACAGATAAGAAAGCTACATAAAGGGAGCACATAAATATGGAAATTCCAGTGGAGAAAATAAGCAGAATACACAGAGGAGGCCAATTCTCCATAAGCATTAGCTTCAAATCCTTGCTTGTCATTAACTGTAATTGATAGACTCAATTACAGGGTAAAAGAAAGTAATTAATTTTAACATCATTATAGTTTGATTCCTGATGTTTGTCTGATGTTGGCTGAATGGGAGCCTGTAATGCATAAAGGCTACAAAATCCTGATCAGGATTTTGGGAATATGTTGAAAGGGGTGCATATTTCACAATATGAGGATTTGTTTAATTCCCTTCTCTAGATCCTCTGTATCTGTGGTCCACTTCCTGAGTGGGATTATTGGACTCGTTCCATCCTTAAGCTGTGTGAGAGAAGCCCAGGTGTCCTCAGCTTCAAGCAGAGAGGGGAGATAGCAGGGAGGGCTTCTTACCCAGGTACTTGCACAGTGCTCAGAGAAGCTGGTCTCTGTCCCTGATGGGATGGGGCTGTGACCTCTCAGCATTCTCTATAGGCTCGGGCTTCTGATCCTGGAGATCTCTTGGAGATGTTGATTTACCTTCCTACAGGAGTCAGGCTCTTGGGAAATTATATATATCTGCATCTTATTCCAGAGTAGAACTAAAGTACCTGCCTATATCTGAGAACTGACAACTGTACTTTTAACATACCAGATATTAAATAAAACTGCCTTTTTTATTAAACAGACATTCTGACTCTTTATCGAGCACAGAAGCTGTAGACTCAATAGTTTTGCTTGTTTTTACAGAAACCAAAGAGAAAATCTCTTTTCATTTGAAAAAATATAAATAAATTCAAACAACCTGAGTTATAGCCTCTGCCACTAAAGTTAGGAATGTTATGTAATGCATTAAAAATGAAAACCTTTATCCAACAGAGATGAATATTTTATATGAACATTAAAATAGGTGTGGTTTTACTACATTCCACCGCTTTAATAATACAATAGACCCCAAAACATACTGGACTAGAGTAAGTCAGCATGATGCCTGCTTTATACTGCTGAAATAACTCCCAAGAATAGTAATGAATGTGATCTCAGTGGATGAACTATAAATCATATTCTAATGAATTTTCCCATTTGAATGACTGGTTGGCAGATGAATGTGGCTACATCAAGGGGAAAGCTGGGGGAATGAAAGTACAGAAGAGTCTGTTGTTAGGATATTGTTGCTAGCAATAAGTTCTTGCCTGTTTTATATGAAGCCATCCAGAAAATGGTATTTTAGTAGAATGTACTGCTTCACCTTCTGATGTCCCTTCATTGAAACTCGGGAAATTGGAAAGAGAGGAAACAAGGCCTCCAAAAGAATAACAAAAGGAATGAGAACATTTATAGTCTTCAAAATCCACCAATTTTCATACAATTACCTCTGACAATCAGTGCATTTGTTGATTTTCTGGGAGTATTCCCTAAGTAGTTTCTATAAGGGCATCCACCCAGGATCTCTGAACTGTCATTATGCAGTAATTCTCTCTTATTTGTGGAAAGGGACTCTCAATTTTCTAATTGTCTTAGTTGTCATATAAAAATTATTCTTCATGAGTTGTTAAAAATATTGCCACATAAGTTGTTGATCTGCATTCCATGACCAACTTCTCTGCTCTTGCAAATGTGCTGAACTTCACTGAAGACACTGAAATGCTTCCAGTTAAACTTACTCAAACTAAGTTTGGTAGGGCTCAGGGGAGGTGTTCATATAAACATAGAAACAGTAGTGCTTTTCTCTGAAAAGCTGTATTGTAGTTTCAGATATCCTTACTATGTGTGTGGTTAGGGACCAACAGCACCTCTACTGATATTGGATTAAATAAAATTATTCTGATGTTTTTAGAGGAAACTGAAGGTTTGTATTCCAGGTTAAGAAAGTGTGGCTAGACAGAGTTTATGACAGTTTTGCCATTTGGTACTGCCTTTGTTTAAAATTGTTTTTACTGAGAGTGATGCTCAATGAACATAATACCTTGTTTTAGAGGCTGTTTCTTAGAATGTTGATGTGCGGACTTTCTTCAGTAGAAGGAAGTTTTTTGAATTCAGATTATTATTACAGGAGACAGAAGTGGTTGTCTGATTCTGAAAATTTTAAACTGAGGGTTTTCTTTTCTCTCTTGTTGTTTTTAAAAGGATCAATATCTCAGAAAGTATGTGGGAGAAAAGATAAATTATATGGATGTTGGAGTTTTTGTGTAACTTATTGCTATGATTAGGGAAGTAGACCATAATAAAATGAGAACAGAGCTTACAATTTTTTTCAAGACCACCATAGCAGTGTGAGAAAACAGGTATGGTTTGGAGGCAGCATTTTGTAGAGAAAATAAATAGAAAGCTAAATTAAAGCATACAAGTTTCTCACTAATTCTTCACAGACATAATCTCAAAGCCCTGTAAGTCAAAGGAGAAGATAAGAGACAGAGAGATTGGCTGGCATTCATCCCAGGAACTGAGCTGCATATAATTGGATTTCATTAGTCTTCCTTTCCTAAAAATTGAGGAAATAAAAACAAAAAGCCTGTTCTTTTCCTATAACATTTTATTGTATATTTTAGCAATCTAAAAGTTATCTGGTTTCATCTGTTCTAGGTAGAGCTGTGTGAAGTTATGTACATATCAGCTAAAATCTTTAAGACACATTAAAAAGTTTGAGGAGGTATTAGATTAAAAAGATATTTGGACACAAAAGTTTTATTAAGAATATAATTCTTAATAAGAGGAAAAGGAAGAAAACTTTATACAGCTGCATATTTATAAAGTTTGGTTTCCAAACAATTTGTTTTGTTGCTCGTGTTAGTGTTTGAACAAATAAATATTTTATTGTAAAATTCTGGTATTAACTTCTTTTAATATGGCATCTTCTCCTGACTGTTTTGTGGACTGTCTTTTGTCTCTTCTCCTGTATCCTGCCAATGCCTGACTACTGTACATTTTTTCTTGACAAATACAGTCAGTGTAGTGAAAGTAGAGGATGTACTATCTCTTGAAAAAGTGTTTAAAAACACCCTGGAACTTCTGGAAAAACTGGAAGCAGCTGGTTTTATCTTAAACTGGACACTATAATTTTTCTGGAAGACCTAGGCTCACTGATGTATTATCTGTCTGGAAAAGATATCACCACTGGTCTTTCTTTTTACAATTTTGGATATTTTGATATTAAATCATTCACTAAATATGGAGAAATGGCAACACCCATTTAGGCAGCTGCTATAGGTTTTGCCAAGTGGGTCAACCTTAAAACTATGGGAACCCCTATTTGTATACACAGGTCATATAAGAAAATCATGTGCTCACATCAAACTTGCTTTTGAAAATATGGAGAATTCTCACAGATCATTTTTCTTAGTGAGCCTGGCCTATTTCAACAGTTCTTTGTGTGAGTCTGCACTTCCAGAGAACTGTCTGGGAAGTAAGATAAGGATACTAAGACATAAACGGACTGCCCTATTGCAGCACCAGTGCTGTGGCCAAAGTCTTATTAGATGCACCACATATTTCTAGCAATTTTCCTCCACACATTCTAAATTACTAAGATAGTGATTCTCTGTCACTAGCTTTCATGGTTTTTTAGAATTTTATAGTCAGTTTTCCCACTCTTCTTTCCGTTCTTTTTTCCTACCAAATCTTACTTCTTCTAATAAATTGTGATAAGGAGACTTTTCATTTTTATTAAAAGACAAATTACAGAAATGGCACAAGTTTTTAAAGCCTATATTCACATGGCTGAATCTAGAGATGTGAAAAGGTGATCTAAAATGAAGATATTAAAGGGATGTTGTTGCCTTTTTACTTGGCTTATATTTGAGGTTAAGATTCTTGGTTTCTTCTGTGGCAAACAAAGACAACTCTAACATTCAAAACACAGCAAGGAGCTGAATGACTTAGACAGCTTTGCATTTAAAGGGGAACATCTGGCAAGACTTCCATATGGATTTAACATCTACATGAAAAAAGAATAAACCAAAAAAAAAAAAAATCAGAAAAACTCCCCACTCCCAGATATCTGGGATCTGCACTTGCATTTACAACTCAGGCCCATTACAAAGACAAGGTGATGGCGTGAACTGAATTGAAGAAAGAAAAAAGGATATTTGTTTTTAGGACTGTAAACGTGTTTCAGGTTTTACTGGGATGGGGGGGAAAGGAGGTAAGAATAGAGAAATAGAAGTGATTTTTTTCCTCTGCAATAAACTGCAGAGGCAACATTTCATAAGGATTTAAAAACTACAAGAAAAAAAAAAAAACCAAAAAAAAAAAAAAATCAGAAAAACTCCCCACTCCCAGATATCTGGGATCTGCACTTGCATTTACAACTCAGGCCCATTACAAAGACAAGGTGATGGCGTGAACTGAATTGAAGAAAGAAAAAAGGATATTTGTTTTTAGGACTGTAAACGTGTTTCAGGTTTTACTGGGATGGGGGGGAAAGGAGGTAAGAATAGAGAAATAGAAGTGATTTTTTTCCTCTGCAATAAACTGCAGAGGCAACATTTTTATTTCTTTATTAAAAAAAAGGAAAAAATATTAAAACATCTCAGAGCAGAGAACTTTTTTGCAGGCAAAAGCTGTCCCTTTCCTACATTTCAGAGTAGAAACTGCAGAGGCATAAATAGGAGAAATTCAGAAATTCTTCCAAATCTTGCAAAATAAAGAAAAAGGCAAAAAGGAAAAGAAAACATGAGAAGTCGGGAGTCACACTGTGTTTTCCTGTACTCTGTCAGCCTCACGACCACACCCAAACTTGCTGAATCGTTCAATAAACACCCTTAGAAGCACTGATTGTCAGAGAACCCCTCCTGTACCCAAAAGGGTCACCTTCACAGCTCAGACTGTACTCACTGTGAATGTGAGGCAATTAGAATAAACTTTTATTGAGCAGCATGAATTTACAGTCTCTTCCTTCTGTTTTAATGTGTTGGCTTACTGATTTATTTTCCAATCCAGTTTCAGATTTGGATTCAGTGTCTGGACTGAGGAAGCAGCAGCAGTTGTTCATTATGTTTTCTTTCTCATTCCTCCCTTTTATTTGTGATCAGCCCTTATCCTTTCCTCTCCCTGATGAAGCCCCAAGTGCAGGGTGAATTGTTTCAAAGCAATAAAGAGATTATTTGACTCAATTAAAGCATACACACACACAAGTCTTGCTTTATTTATTAACTTCTTGGGAGTTTTTTTCTACTTTCTATTTCAGGAGCTTTAAGTTGATTTTGCCTCAGACTCTACAAGTGAATTAATTAATTAATTGCTTTACTCTTTTTTATTCAGTGTCTTTCTGGAGCAAAGTGAAGTGCAGTTGCTTCTTACAAACCACAATTTTCTCAAAAGTCTGCTCCGTGATGATGTTTTGGAACAGGAGGACCCAGTAGAGGTCTGCCCTGCTGGCAGAGGTATGACAGCTCAGTATTTTGTAAGATGATCTTTTGCATAAAATCTCAAGCTGTTCCAGCTGGCTTTTTTGTCTGTGTCCATATGGGAAGGGGAAGGAGCAGCTCTGAGAACAGGCTGTTTGCAAGTCTGGTGTGTGCTACTGCTGAGCATTTGGCCATACCTGCTGAGCTCCCTGCTACCTTTTTGTCTGCCAGTGGTTGCTGCAGATCACTCCCATGTCCCTGCATGTCACATGAATAACAGAGTGAGGTTTTAGAGCACTGCAGTAGGTCCTGAGAGTCACTAAGCAGTTTAGATGAGCATAAGATAGCGGTAAAGTGAGAGCAGCTGGAGGAAGCAGACTGATCTCAGTATCACCCAGAGCTCTCTCCAGCACTGCCCATTATTCTTTCCTGATACATCTGGCTGTATGACTGCATGATAAATTTATTGGAGACTGGCTTCTGCAAGAGGGACAAAGCACATTTTTATGGTAGTCTGTCAGTTCAGTGGTGATCTAGATGAACCTGGGTTGAATTTAACAAAAACCATGTAAGCAGACCCTAGAACTTCAGTTCCCTACAGATAAGATGTGTGTCAGGAGAAGCCAGTCACACATTGCACAAGCTCAGGATTTAGGTTAGATTGGGCCTAGGAAGCACTTGGGTGAGATTTAACCTAGAAGAAAGCTTAGAAAGTTGTGTCACTTCTTCAGAACTGGCTTGTTTTCAAACATCTTCTGTGTTGTTGGACCATCTGATGTATTTGGCACATTACACCTTAGCAGACTGCGCAAAAAAAATAGAATAATTGTCTTAACAGGAATTATGAGATTACTTTTGAAAGAAGTAAATGCTAAATAGATATATTTTTCATAGTAAATATTTCATAAATATTTTGTGATGTTTTTGAGAAGAAAAAAGCCTTCCTCATTGTTCTCTTTCTCATCCTCCCACAGACTGACAGAAAGAAATCATTGTAACTCTGTGGAGGTGTTGTATAGCAGCAGTTGTGGAATATCAATGTACAAGGCTCATAAAACCATTTGCAGCTTTCAGGCTAATATCTCAGGAGAGGTTTTGTTTTCACTTTTGGTTTTTAAGAAACTATACACTGCTAAGACATGAGGGAGAGAATGAGAAAGGCCAGAAACTTTTCTTGAGAAGAAATTAACATATTTTTTCTGTTTTCTCAATACTAACACTCAAAATATAATATGTAAATGAAATGTACACTTGCTTTGGTTGCATAATAAGACCTTTTAACAGGGCTAAAACATAGATATATTTTAAGCAGTCAAGCCCTGTAGTAAAACAGATGTGTTTTTTTCTTTCAGCATATGTGAACCTCCAACTGTGTACATTTGTTATGGCAGAGGAAGAGGTTGGCTTATTGTAATTTTTAATACATATAAAATTTTATATAACTACTACTATAAAAATTATATATACTTCTACTATAAGTCCCTTCTTCCCAAATTGGATTTTACTGAACTTAAATTAAACAATGATGAATCAGAATTTCTCTGTATGGTAAACTCTGAAATTCCAGTTTCATTCTAAGGATGCTGAATTTGAATTTTCATCCACATAACCCTTCCAGGCCAACACTGGTAACTTTGCAAAATCATTTTCTGTAAAATGTCAGTTTTGAGGGCTGACTGTTTATGAAGTGAGACCTTTAGCTGAGGAGTATGGCAATGCACAAGAATTGTTTGCCATTGAAGTTGCTTGTCTGTGGCAGCAGCTACTGTGAGCTTGGCCAGCACATGGCTTTCAGAGCTGGTGAAGCTGATGATGTGTGACAGTGCTCCATGTTATTGCTTCAGCAATTATGAAGGTGATATGCCCAGCAAAGAATGGGCTACATGGCATTCTCCTTGCACTCCAACTTGTGAGGAGTGACAGAGCAACAGTTAATAGAGAATCCCTTCAGAGGTATTTCAGATAAGCGTGGTGGACTGATGGTCATTTGATCCCATGTTTATGCCTACCTGGAATAGCCATTGCCCCCCGCAGCAGGAAGTTCACTGTGCTTCCATCGTGATTCAGTGCTGTCTGACACTTTCTGCTTGTTCATTTTAAGTCACAGTACCATAAGATGGAAAGCAGGGAAAGAATCAGGCTTTGTGCTTTTATTTATAGAAAACAATAGTATTTTTGCACCATAAAAGTTCTCGTGTGGAGTAGATATAAGCCATCAAAAATTTATTGTATATGTTTGTTTAAGTTATATTTATCTTTACCCCCACTCTGCTTTTAAACAATCAAGTTTGTATTTTTAAGATATTGGACAAGAAATAGTAGCAAATGGCAGATTGTGAAAGTTACAAGGCCTGGCCATGCATTTACCCTCAGAAATTGGGTAAATTCTTCAAGACTTGAAGCTTTTTAATCAGTACCTCTAAATTTTATGGTTTTGAACATAATAAGAGTAGAAGCTAGGTTTGCATAGAAGACTTCAGTATTAGTATTTCTGTGCCTGTGTCACTGGACACTTAAATTTGGACATTTGCAAATACAAAATTCGTGTATAAGCAGACACACCCAGACACTTCAGACCAAGATATTTTTTCTGAGCGAGCTTACTCAAAGTGATTGAATTTCCATTCGAGGATGCCAGAAACATTTTCCACGTTTCCTAAATAGTGTAAGAGACCACTTTTGAGTTATATGGTTCAGCATGTGCTAGAAACCTAGTTTACCGGTAAGTTTCTGAATCTGAGCTTTTCCTGACTGTTGATTTCAATTTTCTGTTTGGAAGATGCAAAGTTGTAATGCAATAAGCAGTTACAATTTCATTCAAGGTATGTCCAAAATCTGCTTTCTTGTGTTCCTTAAAAAAGTTTGGATACCCTCCCTGGGTCTGTTTCTGTAAATAATTCAGGGTAGTGACACCATGGGCTGTGGCAACAATACTTTTTTGAAATTGTTACATGATTTATTGACTTTCCTCCTAATGTGGTACAGGGTAACACAGTGTGTATGTTCATTTATTACAAGGGTTAGTGACTATATGAATTAATCTCAAACATGTTTGTATACAGAAAAGGCTTATATTTCAGAATAGCTGGAGAGTTTCTCTGTTGAAACAGAGAACTGATGAGCATTGCAGAGTGTTCAGGGCTTAGGAGTTTGAAAGTGAGTTTCCTTGGGAAGATGTATTTATGGAGAAATTGATAGCCAGTATGGACATATGCTAGGGCTGTTTATAGGAGAATATTGACCTACAAAGATAATTGATTGCATATATACACAAAACAAATCTCAGGGAGGAAGAAGGTTCATTGCAAGTGGTGCAACTGAGCAGATATAAGCAGACTTCTAAAGTTCTATTAAAAAAAAAAAGTCAAGAAATTTTCACCCATTTCTGCAAAGGGGAGGTGGGAAAGGAGAGTGGGGGATGTCAGGAGAGATATGGCAGCATATGGCATCCTCTGTACAGGGCTCTGCAGGTGACCAACCCCTCCAAACAGCAGCAAACACAGACATGGCCACAGCCACCCCTGGGCTTCCAGAGACAAAGTCAGGGCACTCATGCCTCAAAGTAAAAAGCTCCAACAGACATGAATCCACTGTGAAGGATGCACATGAATCCACTGTGAAGGATGAAGCTCTCACAAAGTTCCCAGGGGCTAATTTTTGTCACCTTGCCAAGGGCTGATAAAGTTCCAGGGTGCCACAAACAAGTTGCCACTTTATTGGTTCCTAAAGGTAAAGCTTCTCAGCACCATAGATCCCAGTTGAACAATCCCAGTAAATCAAGTTTAGGGGATTGGAAGGATGAGGACCTTGATGAGTTAAAGTCTTCCTTTAGAGGTCACGAAGACAAGTTTTTTTATATTAAAAAGTCAGGTCATCTGGTTTATTTATAGTGGGAAAGTATGTGAATTGTTGACCTTTATTGTTAGATTTTTAAATTTCCTCTTCTTCTGTATATAGGGATATAGCAGGGTCAAAAAAACTTTAGGAGAGATACGTGGAAAAGGAAGGTAGCAGTACATAACAGAAGGGCACTTTTTAAAAAGAAAAACTTGGAGGACAAACATTTGTTTGGCACAAAACGAATTGGACAAGAGTCCATAGATAGAAGACTAAATGATTAAGATTGAGAGTAAAGAAAAGAAGGAAGAGAGAAAGCTCTGCCTGTCTCAGTATGAAGGACCCAAAAGGTCTAGAGTGTGCATGCAAATCTGGGATGTCTGCAGACAGCAATGACATGGAAACTGGAAGGGGAAATTCCTGAGGGTCAGCATGCAACTTTCTGGGATTATTCTGTTGCTGTTCTAGGATTTATATGCCCCTGTCATTAACAGCTGTCTCCTGATAACAACAGCTTTCAGAAATATATGGACAGTCCTTGCCCAGCAGATCAGAGCTCAGTAAAAAGGCAGTAAATGATTTGCCATTTGGTGTGCACTGAGAGGGACATTCTTTCATTCTCTCTGCAGATGAGTTTCTCCCCATAGACACATCTCATTTCCCAGTTTATTGTTTCACAATTATTCATTATACGTTAAATGTCATGGAAACAATTCTACTGTGAAATTAAATTTTTAGTTATTTCCATGCTGCGACTCTGAAATTGAGGTAATGGTTATTGGAGCTAGCAGGATAACCAAAGATGATTTTACCTGCTAAATATTCAGTAAGAAAGCTTTTTGAGAGATACCACAGTATATACAAACCAGCTTTAAATACAACCAATTACAAAGCCACCAGTATTTTAGAAAAATTATGAATTATCTGAATATATTAAATGCCTACTTATAAAGCACTATAACAGTCAGTTCAGGACATATCACTTTATTTTCAAAGCATTGATTGGTCTTCATCAGGCAGCAGGAAGCAATAAAAATGTCTTTTAAAGCCTAGGAAGAATTTTCACATTGTTAAATGAAAATAATACTGCTGACAAAAGGATCCATTTTGAACACAAATGTTCCCACAGCTCATTCAACTCAATTTGTTTCACTCTTTTAGTGCCCATTATTATAATGATCATACAGTTGTGTTGTTTAATATCTTCTTGGGAAAGAATTTTTAAACTAAAGAATTTTTAAACCTAAAAATACTTGTCAGTCATCATAAAACAAACAACCAACCAAGGCAGAAGAGATCCTGTAATGTAATCTGCAAGATCTGTAGTTCTAGATCTGTAATTTGTTCTTCTTATAAGGATCTCTGACACATGAAGGATTCAGGATTAGAGGACAAGAGGAAATGAAATTGGCTCTTCGCAGAGCAACTCTAGACCAAAGCACAGCTGAAACCCTCATGGTTGGTGTGTGATGCTCTTCTGCTTCTCAGCACCACAGGACATTGGTGACTCTGGGGCTGCCTCAAACCAGAATTCTAAAAATCCTTAAAATGCATAATATTAAAGGATTTAAGGCTCTCCCAAGATTTATGCACCTCTTGAATGAGATGAGACAAAACCAAACTTTGAGGATTTATACTTGGACTTGGAAGTACCAGCAATTTTTTTTCTATGCAACTATCCTCTACATTGCAATAAACTCAGATGAAGAAATATCAAAAACCTATTTGCAGGGAAGATGTTTAGAGCTAAAACCTTTTGAAACTGAACTTAATATTCTTATCTTATCACAAGGTTGTTTAAATTAAGGAATTGGATTCAAGCTAATCTTTGATTTGAATATATCTTAATATACATACTTATATATATAAATATAATATTTATTTATTTATGGCATGCTTCCTTCCAGAAGATAAACAATGTCAGGCACTTACATGCAGTTGCAAATAAACAAAGCTAATAAATATGTCATTTGCACTTACATAATATGTTTGAAATAAATCATCCCAACAAGCATGTTTTAAAACATGACAGCTGTCACATTTTGGTCTGAAGACCGGGGCCACTAGGGGCCACCACACACCTCAGAAAAATTGGATTTCTTTCCCAGGGGAAAATCTTAAGACACATTCTGCTTGTAGGTAACTGACTTTACATTTCTCATGAAATTTAGTTTTAAAGTTTGCAAAATTTGAAAGGAAATGGTTTTTAAAAAGGCAATAAGGTAATTAAGTTTTCCTTTCTATCTCGTTCACTTCCATTGACAGAGTTGTATAAATCTTCATGACAAAAGACAGAAGGCTGGGAAGCACTAAGTGATGAACTGACTCCATGTTAGTTAGTTCACTCTGTGAACTACTTCTGGATAAGATGAACTGTGTTCAGCATTTGTTTTTAAAGTTATGAAAATAGCAAAGTAGTCTGATTTGTGTTTTCAAATAGGTGTATTTTGAGAGAAGGCCATATGATTTCAGCAAGGAATTATTTATGCTGAAGGTGTACTTGGAGTTACAAGGCATTGCAAATACTTTCATTGGAGTTGGGTCTTCACCTGAGGTTGTTATCAAGTAAAAACTTATTTTCAAGTAAAACGTCTGGTTCCATCACTGCTAACTACTTATAGTAGTTACAATTTCTTCAGGAATCACAGCAAAAATAACATTTAAAAAGTGACCTTGTTTCTTTGGCAGAAGCTGCATATACATAATTTCCATCTCCACCCCTTCTCTTTACCCACACAATAATCCCAGTTGAATAGTAATTGACAACACAGAGCATCCTGTAAGATTGAGTCATCTGTTAGTGTTAGAAACAGCAGATCCCTGAAATCCTGAATGGAAAGAATTTGTTTTAACCAGTAGACCACTTAGCATTATTATATCTACATATATAAGCATAGCTGCATACTTGGGCAGATATTCAGCCCTTATCTATATTGACAGTAGGATTCCATTGGACCAAAAAAAATCATCGACATCAGTTAAGATTTCTGATTACTTTCACATTTCTTTATGGGTTTCATGTGAGAAATTATAGCAAATTTCTAATATAAGATACTGGAATTCAGACACCAGATACAATCTTTTTTCTTTTTCCTTTTCCTTTTGGGATATCCTGCACAGATTTTCCATTCTCAGAATTCTTACACTAAGGGCAAGATCTTAGCCACGGTGGAAGTTTTAAAAGTACTAATTTTTATCCATTAATATTTCTCAAGTAAGCTCATGCGGGATTCACTGAAGTCATAATGAGACCCCTATTAATATAAGGATAAACCTTGAATTTTTTAATTTCTTCCTTTCTTTTTTTTTTTCTTTTCTATAAAAAATAGTTCTTTAACTGAAAGCTACCCATCTTCTGGTTATTCCTTGATCTCTGTGTTCAACCAACTGCTTTGCAGAACACAGCAGCCTTCAGTGCCTTTGCCTTACTGGAGAATCCTGGAGACAAATGTTCATTTATTTAGGGGCTGAGATGTGCTGTTATGCTATGATTCTTACTTGCACAGTATATCAGTTTTCAACTGCCACTCCTTTGACAGTGTGAGATGGTCAAAGAGGATAGTGAATTTTCTTTAATATTTATTGTGTTTCTCCTGATGTAAGAAAAATTTAATGCATCAAATTAATGAAAATTCTATACTTGTACAGAAGCTTTTAGTCACTAAGGCTTTGTTAAGTCACTGATGATCTCTACAATGCAACATCCTCACATTCGTGGTCTGTGCTCTCACAGGTAAAATTCAAGGATCAAATAGAATGAGAACAGGCTGCCTCTAAGAAGAGTGGGTGATTCATG
>NW_005054315.1:954488-969910 GCF_000277835.1 Geospiza fortis
ATGTTCCTTATTGTCTCAAAAGTCAGAACCTCAGTGTTAAATCACAGCCTAAGAGTAAGAAGCATTAAACTGTTGCCAGGTGTATTACTCCAGGACAATTACAGACTGGTGATTTCTGGTATAAGATACCGTTCAAGGCATAAATCAGAAGAGGGGGCAGCAAAAGCATTTATGATTTATTGTAGAGTAAATGCTGTTTTTCAGTGGGATAGTACATCTATCAGAAATTATGTCCTGGATTTTCAAAGGATCCTCTGGATATTAAGCATCAAGTTCTTGAAAGGGCTCAGCAGGATTTGAAGACTGTACTTCCCTAAGAACCAAATGTTGCTTGCATATTGGAAAGGGTATATATGTGAGGGAATAGTTGTGGGAAAAGCAAATAACAGAAATTTTACTCACTAGATTTTCAATGACACCTTCTATGTCTTGTTTTTTCTCAACTTCCTGCAGCCTTTGTTTTTGAAATGTTTCCTACAGACATCATTTTTCAGTGAATTTTTTTTTCTTCACATGAATGTATAACCTCTGCTGCAGAACATTTTATTCTTTTTCTACCCCCTATTTACCAGAAACTGCTCAGCTCATTTACTTCCCTGACATTCCTTTTTCCCAGACTGACCCTTTGTCTTACCTGTCTGTGTACACCATTATGTGTTTCTACTAAATTTTCTCTTTCTGATTCCAACAACTTGCACAGGTTTGATGTAAGGATCAGTGAATGATTTTGCCTCTTTGCCCCCATTGAATAACTCCTCTGCTCAGTGTTTCACTGCACACCAACTTCCCCCACCCTCTCGCTGCTGTTCCTGAAGGGTGAGATGACCCTCTGACCCACAAGCAGCAAGCTGGAGCTCCCTTTCACACAATCATAGCAAAACAATCCTCTTTCGTGTTTCCCAGAGGAAGTGGACAGGTTATAATAATGAAGGGAAGGGAGAAGCTGCCAGTTGTTTCCACCTCTGGATATTTTGGTTGGAAGGATGGGGGATTACTGTATTATTAGGAATGGATGCTGTGCTATTCTGAGATGTCAAAACAGGAGGAGGGTAAACAACATAGTTTTTATTTCCGTATTTACAGACACGGGAGACAATCTGTCTCATTAGTCCTCTGGATTCAGAAGCTGGTTATCAAAATCCACATTTTTTCAGGGATTTAAGTTTGTACTTTGGACTGGAAAAAACTCACACTGACCTTTCTGAAGTTCAGTCACCTGCTTCACTTGTGGCCACATCTCACACATGTCTGCAGGATGTCTGTGTTTTTCCATTGATGAACCCAGGGGCCCAAATATCAGCTGCTAAGGTTGTTTCTAGGCCCATGTGAGTGGATACTGACAGTGCTCACAGCAGGAGAAAGATGTGGAACAAGGCTGTGTGTGATACAGGCAGGGGCTAACAAGATATCCTACTGTTAGATGCAGTTTTATCTCTGCTGTGTTCACATATTCTCTTTGCATCACTTCCCAGTTTTAGATAGGGATGAAGCCCTGCAAAGTAACAATTTTCTTCACATTTTTGTAGAGCAGATGAATGTGAGATGTAGATCAGCTCCTTCCTCCCCTCTGGTGAGGTAAAAAGTTCAGTATTTTTCTCCTTTTTTTCCATTCATCTCTACACAAATCAAAATCTGATTTATCAGTTCCGTACCACTGCAGCCAGCCTTGGGGCCAGGTTTATTCCACTGCTGTCAGAGCAGCATGTGTTCCCTTCACCTCCCACACACTGATCTGAGCCCCTGCTGCTGTGGGCAGCTGGGACCCATCAGGTGCCACTGCCAGGGCTGAGCAGCCGTAACAGGACCTCTCCCAGGGGGAAAAAATCCTACGGTGTTACTTGATTCAGGAGGCCAACATTGCTTTGACTCTTTCTGCACTAAAAACTAATAATAAATTGTGGTATTCCTTCAAATCGCTCTTAGAAAGAAGCTATCAGCTAGATAAAAAAAAAAAAAAAGATTAAGTATCCTAATGCAAAAAGCATGAAGGTAAGACAGAGAGAGAAAGTAACAAAGTAAATCCCTTCCCTTCCCTTCCCTTCCCTTCCCTTCCCTTCCCTTCCCTTCCCTTCCCTTCCCTCTATTTGCTCATCTGCAGTTTTTTCTTTTATTTTAGACTCTTTTTGAGAAAAAGTCACCTGCAAAGAGTGTGTGTCTGGCAGAGGTTATGGTCATTGTGGCTATGATGGCTGCTTACAGCATCTGCTTTATGCTGGTATGTTAGCTCATGTCAGAAAGAACCACTAAAATTTATATTCATATATCACTGAATAAATAAAAACACAAAGAGCAGAAAGAAAAAAATGGCACACCAACAAATAACAAATTTGCTCACCCTCTCTTAGCTCTTGGCACCTGAAATTGAAGACAAAGTTTGCAGATTTGAAGAGTGTTGAATTAATGAAATTTTGCTGTTGAACACCATGTTCACAACAAGCTGTTAAGATGGCAAGATCCTGTTATCACCTGGGGAGTGAACTGTAATTCCTATGCATTTAAGCTGGCAGACAGGATTAATTATGTCAAGCTATGTACATTCATCAGTGCTGAAGCTTTACATATATTTATATCAGATTGTTTATAACAGGCTGGTTTTAATACTACACCATTACATGAAACTCCCTTCCTCAATTAAGTAAGTTTGGTTGTTGAGCTAAACTGGTTAGAGATTAGATAAAAAGGTGTTCCCAATGTTATTTTGATCTGGAGATAATTTTCACTAATGAATTTCACATGCTATATGTTGTACCTAATTGGTGTTTATTTTCCCTGGGTTATGGTACATTTTCTATCAGTGTATTGAACAGCACCAGTTATTAGCATTCTGCAGGGGGTGGGCAGTTGTGTGATTTAAGGACTGCACATATGAATGCAAATACTCAAATAGGACCATGGTCCCTCTCAAACAGTGGGCAGCAAAAAAATGCAGGTAGTGCTTGAGGCAAGAACTAGACTGTGAGACACTTCAGTCAGGCCATGTACAAAAAATATCATACATGTGTATAACTGGCAAGGAGAGCAGTAATCTTAGACTTGTTGCTCTGGTTCTGACAACTCCATGTTTATGAACTTAACATGTGGTATGCTATTCATGAAACTATTCTGCCATTGTCAAACTTCTTTGCACAGACAATGAACAAATTTATTGGATATGCCCACTGAGCATGAAAATTCAGTCTCTAGGGATTACTTTTTGTTTGTCAGAACCTGATCTGTTTCCAGGACATTTGAGGACTTTTCACAATTGGAAAATATCTAATTGTGGCTATGGGGTAAACAGGGTCAGGAAAAATACCCCAAACCTATAACTGTTAAAAATTCCACTACTAAGATTGAAAGCTGGGAGTAAATGTGCCTGGGGTGGCAAAAAGCATTTCACAGAATATTGCATATCCAGAATTACCTATTCTTTTTTTACATGTAGGAGATTTGTGGCACATACAGGACAAAATCCCTTGGTATGCATAGCAATGCTTACTGCAACAGAAGGAACACTTCAATAGCTATCATGAGCCTTGGTTCACATTTAAAATTTCGAGGGTTATTGCTTTTTTCAGTTGCTGATATTACTTTGCTGACTTTCAAAAGTTCTGGGACAGTAGAAGTCACTGCTCAAAAAGAGCATTGGGAATATAAGGTGATATAAAAAACAAAGGAATGCTGTATGAGCTCCTGTTTTCAGACTACACTTTGGGTTCATGAGCTACTGCTCTTCATTTGATGCATAAATGTCTTTATGGGTGAACTCCTCCATATCAATGCAACTTACTTCTTACTAATTTACTGTTTGGCTTCTGTAATTATTCTCATAACAATAATGCAAAGTCATCAAACCTTCAATTTTACGAAAAGAATAATCATGAATTCATTCCAGTTTTACATATGAATGGACAGAAAGAAGTCTGAATGCCAAATCAGTTGCATAACTAAGCACAACATTATTTTCATTGCAGTTGTGCAACCCCATTGATTTGACGAGATTAAAAGAAGATTCTAATCAACATGTAATGTGATTGTGCCCTTATCTGAGGATTCAAATTCTTAACAAGATTTTTTTTTTTTTGTCCCAGCTAATTAATTTTAGGCACTAAAGGCTGAGACAGTAATGCAAGCAAAAGCATGATCCAAAGCCACCTGGCAGAGAAGTCACGTGAAATCATTAAGCATCTTTCTTCTTCACCTAAAAATTCACTTATAGCTGTATTTCTGCTGCTGTAGCTACTCAGAACTGTCCCAGTGTGAGCACACAGGTTCCTACTTTTCCTCCATTCCATCCTGGGATGGAAGCCTGTGCTGTGCCTGTGCAGTTCAAGCACTCAAAGGCAAATCTTGAGACCAGATCCCTGACTCCAGTACAATTTCATTTGCTTTTCTTCTGTTTCCAACTCATGTCTGTATTCTGTCCCTGTTCCCAGAACCGTTCGCACTTTTTTTTTTAAATTGAACAGACATTGAAGTAAAACAATTTTTTTTCCATTTTCTGATATCCAGACTTAGATCCCATAAGTTAGGTCTTATTTCCTGGGAGAACAACATGTACATTTTTGACTAATTTAGATAAAAAGGGCATTGAATTCTGGCTTGCCACTTCCTAAAGTACTCTCACCAAGGGCTTTTAAGAATAAAGGGCATAATTTTCTATTGCTTTAACATCAATATCTTAGAGAAGAGATCACTGACTTTTCAGATAATGTTTTATAGGTGTCTACACCTATAAAATCGTATCCTGATTAGGCAGTATAACCCCTCCCAGTACCCAAGTCACACACACAAACACTGAAAAAGGATATGATTTTAGTCCCTTTTTCAGCACAGCATTTCTCAAGAGATGTAGATAGTCCTCTTCCCACTTCTGTTTTGTGGAGTTGGTTCTGTGAATCTCATCCCTTATAAATCCTCAGGGTTTAATTCTGGGTTGCCAGTTCAGAATGGTAACAAACCAACCAAAAGGCAGCGTCAGGCTGGTGGTAATTGGTAAGACTTTAAGTTCAAAGTAGCTAGGAAAATTATAGGCAGTCTGCCCTTAAGTCTGAAGTATGTAAGAAAAAGTTGGTCAGCCTAATCTGGTTAGGCAGAGAGACAGAGTGACTTTCAGGTAAGAAAGAGCACAAAGAACTAAAGCTCTCCTTGAAAAAAGATACTGGAAAGGAATAAAAGATGCACATGAACAGTTAGATTTAATTTCATGAAAGAAGGTCATAAAAATTGGCCATTGAATCTTGACTTTTACCCCATCATTAAAGAAAAATAGGGTTTCACAACATATGCAGAGGCTGAATGATAATTCTGATATTTCCCCCTTGTGCCTCAAAAGAATCTGTAAATAATCTGTGTAATCTGCTTATAAAGATATCAATTAATTAAAGCAATATAACTTCCTTGCACACTTTATTATTTTTATCTGTTCTTTTTTCTAGGATTTTTTTTCCTAGCTGAATGTTTTTGTAGCTGAAATTCATGTTTTCCTGTTTTCCTCCACTAACCCAGAACACAGATATTTTTTCCTTGCTACTTGTCAGAGTAATGTGAAACAGTTTTTACTTTCTTGGGGACTTGTATGACAGCCTCCCTCAATTTTCTCTTCTTTAGTCAAAACAAGACTTGCCTTAAACCAGATTTTTTAGCTTCCAGATTAGTCTATATTTTTTTTTGTCATGTGCCCTATCTAAAACTGGACACATTATTCTAGCTAAAGCTGTAACAATGACAAACTGACTGAAGAACTACTTATAATTCTTTTTTTTTCACATATCTCAATATGCTTTATGCCTCTCCTACAACAGTTAAAGTCGACTCGTGTTAGCTTCATATTTAGTCTTCACAAAGAAAGGCTAACTTTGTTTTACAGTGTGTCTCTGCTGTTATAGAAACCCTAAGTGGCTTTAATCTCATCTTTCTTCAGTGGTCAAAAAAGTGAATTGTATTTTATTATCTAGATGTCTAGAATCTCTCTGCAATGAGTAGTAAGAAATATGTCCACATAAAAATTAGTATAATATAACCCTGCAGACTAGGGTATGGATAAGTATGGGACAGGACTCTGTGGAGCCACAGTAAAATCATACACAAAGCAAAGAAGGTAAATAAAGAACAATTCTTGTTAGTGGTTACCAATGTCAGAAATGGGATATCAGTGTAGAGAGAGATGAGAAATATTACTGTTTTCAACATTTAAACTCAGGAGCAGCAGAAAGAAAATTCATAAATATGCTGTACCTTGTCTAGAGGGAAGGTGCAAATGATGGTCAGAGCTTTCTAATCATGCCTACAGCCCAAAGAAAGAGGTAACTGCAAGCCAGAAGGACAAGATTCACACAGTAAATATCACAGCAAAATTGTTCATGCTTGACGTATTCTTGAGTTCTTCCAATTGTAAATGTCTCATGGTATAAGACAGAGCTTTGTTCAAGTCCACTGAGGTTGTGCTGATGTCTGGAGACTACAGAGAATAATAGTAAATAAAAAAAAATTACAAGTGTTTTGGGACATCAGTAGCAGTGGGCAGGTTCCCTGGAGCTTATCCCAGTTGCTATTTGTAATTATATATTTTTCAGTTATGAAGGAAGTTTTAGGATATATGTAACCCTTAATGCTCCCACAGGTGGGGGCGGATAAACTGAGGTGACTGGATTCAGAGATACTATCAGTCCAAGAGGTGAAGTCTGTAAAATGCTGTTCCTACTTGAAGCCTTGCTTAAACTTGCCTTCTTTCAGTATCTCAAGTGAGATATTGGCTGTTTACATGAACAAATGTACTCTCTATTTTGGCACATGCGTAAATGTTCAATTGACAGACACCTCCATCTAGCTAGAATTACTCAGACTAGTGGCACTGCTCTGTCAGCTCCTTATGTCTGTCTGAGTTAAGGGTATTGTCTGTACTAGTATAAAATCAGTCTAGAGCGCCAGCTAAAAGGCCAGTAGAGTTCTAGGTCCACCAAGATTGTTACTGATATTACAAAAATTATCAAATTTCATTGCATGATCTACCTTTCCACTTAATATCAACATACATCGGTTTTCTATTATACATAGTGGGATTTGCCTCTGTGTAAGTGAAGTTAGGCTACTTATTTTTAAAAGAAAGAAATATTTGCTCAGTTCCAATGTATTATTCTGGTGATTTCCTTTCTAAAACCAAATGAGTCAAAATAAATACAAGAAAATCAGTGGGATATTCTACTAGGGTAATAAAATGCAATTCACTTGGAAGGAGTTGGCAGCCTGTTACTTGCCATGTCTTACTTGAGGAAGTGTGGGCAGGCTGAAGCAGAGAAAACTCAGAGATCTTTCCATTGCTCAGTGGATAGAGTCAGTAGAGTTCTCAGAGTGTCCTCACAGAGATGAAGGCACGAATACTTTTTGAATCCTACATGGAAACGTGTAAGATTTTGTAGCAGTTGCAGCTCACATATATAGGTTTTATGTATACAAATGGTCTGGAATTAAACTTTTAATACCGAGGTGTTGAGCCCACACTGGGTGATCAGTGCAATTTTTAATGTTGTTCTGTCTAAAAAGGTTCCTGTAATGTATTTGGAGGTTTAACAACCGAAACACACTCAAGACACTCTAGTATTGGAAAATGAAAGACAGTTAACTTTGTGTATTTTTAAAATACTTTTTCAATAAGAGATACTGCAGAGTCTGCTGGATGGAGTGACAGAAAAGATGTTAGAAAGTTAAACTGGATGAAGCTTTGCAGTGAATGAAGAGTACAAAATCGATTAAAATTAATTATGCCCTAAAATGTGCTGTGATTATGAGAAAATGCTGTTTGCTCAAGGGTGTCACAGCTCTCTGATACAAATCCTTGCATAAACTATGCGAGAATCAGTGGCATGATCAGGTTTTCTGAAATCCTACAGGTCACATAGACAAAACCTATCTAATTTCTGCTTTGAAAACCACTGTCCAATGGGAATATATGGAGCACTCTCGGTTTCTGTTGTTATTACATATCCAGATTAGCTTAATATTCTGGAAAACAATCACAAGCCAAATAAAAAATCATATAAAGGAGGAAAATGTACTGTTTACTGACTTTAGTTTGGCACTAAGTTGCTATTTTATCAATCTTGGCTACCATCGCAGATCAGGATGACAACAATGGTCAACAAAGCCAGTGTTTAATTTTCTGTCCTATGACAGCATTAATACCTAATTTCACTGGATATCCAATGTTTACCAATGAATTCAAGTGGCAACCATGTGTTAAATATTAATGAGTGTCATACAATTTACTCATCTTGATTATTATAACTTCCACTCAGCTACGATGTAAAAAAAAAGTTGTTTTTTTTCTTGTTGGGACAGGGCCTCCAAAATGTGTTGTGCATTTGTGGTATTACACTAGAGACTGAAATGGAAAATATTCATCCACTTGGGCAACTATTGAACAGTATGATCATAGTGCTGGGATATAAAAGTAATGATTAAGTAATTACACTGTTTTGTAACTTCTGTGTTTCTTTTCCAGGGTAATAGACAGAAAAGACAGTCTTTTTCAGAAAATAACTAAGGAGAGTAACCAGATCACAAAATATGTCCTGGAAATAAGAAAAATAAAGTAAATACTATGTTAGATTTACAGGACTTCAAGGCACATGGAAGTTCTTTTTGAAGAGGAGTGGCATTACAAAGGTTTGTTACAATTAATGGCAATAGCTCTTTTGTCAGAAAAGGCCACTACCTTTAAAATGACCACCTTTATTTTGGTTGAATAGGGGGAACACTGATGAGAGTAAAAAAGTCTACAAAATCAACTGAAGACAAGAGACCTTATTTCCTTAGAAATTGGAACAAACCAGGTGAAACTTTGTAGAACTTGCTGGTAAAAGATTGCATTATAAACAGAGATCTGTTTGCAGTAATTTCTCTCAGAAAACATCTGGTCATTCTTGTTAAATGCAATTAGTGGTATTTGAATCCAATTCATGCACTTCATCAAATTATCACTGTTTAAGCTGGTGACAACAACACTGACTATACAAGCTATGAGTGATTTTCTTCCTAGTATTTACCTTCAATACTTAGTGTTTGTCATCCTCATGATTAAAGAAATCATCAGAGCATTGGGATATTTTAATTAACTCTGGCATAGCTATATACTCCAGTTATGCCACATGTGTGCTCTCTGGGGACTCAGAATTCATCCTTCTGAACCATTAAAAACATTTATTATGGAAGCTTTTCAGGCCACTCAGCCACAGAGTGGCACAGGAGTGTCTTGTAATCTGCTGAGGAGTAGTCACTTCCTCAAGGAAAAATGTCTGTGGAATAATGCTCAGTTTCACAATGTTCCAGGCTACAATACCAGTGTAAAAGCTTTAATGGGGGGGAGAATGAGCTCATCTAAAGACCGCACACATTTTGCTTGCTTGCCTTCATAGAAATGAGAGATGACTTTGCCATCCACAGTCTCTTCAAAGCAGACTAGGAGGTAATTCCCACTCACCTCTCCCTTCCAGATGCTATTTTATGCATATTATTGCTTTTCTTCAAAGCAGCAATGTAGTCCAAAGCCTATCATAAAACTAGCAAATCATTCCAATTCACTGTGGCTCATCATCACCCTGTAAGTGTTTGTATATATGAATTTATTTTTTTCTTTTTTGGCAGCCTTGACCCAATGAAATAGGAGTCTGAAGAGTTTAATCAAGTCATCTGTGGCTTGAAATTGACTGCTTATATCAGTTATGGGGTTACCAGATGATACTTTGGAAATGGGATAGGCACACCAGCCTTAAAATGAAGTGGAAGAGGTTTCTCCAGCATTCTCCCAAACTATTCTGGCATCACAGCTCCCAGCTATCTCAGAAGCATCAGAAACCGTACGGGGAAGGCCTCACACATCTCAGGCTAAGCTTGCACACTTGGGTTTTATTAAATCAGTGAAAGCTACACAGAAACCAAAGCTTTGCTCTTGATAAAGTGGATTTGTCATGTGCCCAAAGGATGTCGACAAGTGATTGGCAGTCAGACTTTTATCTTTTCTCCACACAGCTTTTAATAACAGCTGCACCATTTATTTTCTGAGGCAATCTTGTTAACCAGAGTCCTGCAGAAAAGAAATATAGTCTGTCAGTCAGAATCTGACTTTTTTTTCTGCAGATTTCTAAAAAATTGGCATATTTGCCATATTCCCAGACCAAGCATCTTTCATAGGTGTATAAGTTCATTGGTGCTCAGGCTGTATTAGCTTCTTGGTTTTCACCAAACCCATCCATGTCTGGAGGCTCAGAATTGACCAGGTTTCTCAAGAAGGCTGCAGGTAAACAATCATGTGTGTTCTCAGGAGATATTGAAATTTTTGTGTCTAATACTACCTTATATTTTTAAGACTGATGACTGGTATGTATTTGTCTTTGGATATGACCAGACCCTGTCTGGCCATGTAGCAGATCAAAGTCAAGACTGGAACATTCATATGATGTTCATCAGCTTCAAACTGAAAATCACTAGTGCTGATTTTTCTCCTAACATTCCTTGAGCTGAAGCTGTAACAAATCTTGTTAAAAACCAGCTTACCTGCAGCTGAGGCCCAAGCAGTATACACTGAGTGCTTGGGGTTTTTTCTTTCTGTGAAGTTGACCATATATATCAAATAAAATCAGTCCTAGACATGAAGTACATATAAACTGTATCTGTATAAGCTGCATAAGAAAAATATATAAATTGTGTAATATATATATATATGTATATATATATATTACACAGTTTATTTTAGGGGGTTTTTTTTGATGTAAGAATGGGTAAAGAGGGACAAAGGAAAAAAATAAGGTGCTTTGATACATATTTTTTTCAAATAAAAGTAAAGGAAGAAGGTGCACTGTTAAGCACACTGCACAAAAACAAGTTTCCAACAGCTGTCAAAAGACATTGACCTTACCTGTGTTTACTAATTTTTTTAAAATTAAATTAATACCATGAATTTGTTTTTATTTATTCTTCATGGTCAGTTAATGCTTTTCTAGCAGCTGTCTGCACAAAACCAAGTTGGACTCTTAATCCTTCCCCAAGTAGCCACTCAAATATTCTAATTTGCACTGTAAAGGAGGCATTACAGATGTCACATGGCTTTGCTCAGAATCTTATCTCAATTAGCATTGCTGAGAAGTATAGCCAAAGGCCTGTGTTCTGTTTCTTTTTTTCCCCCTGTTATTTTCTACTTACTTTTAAATCACTGCTAAGTGATAAGGAATTATAACCTCATCCATTTCATAAGGAATATTGAAATATCATTTATTTTTTACACAAGTCAAGTAAAACTATATTTAGTGGTCTGCAAAATTAAGTTCCTTACATCACATATTTGAATTATTACATTGTTACATCAAATGCATCATTACTCCAGCTAAGAATAGTGAAATTTAACTTTAAAAATTCTAAGATGAAGTCATAAATTGCAATATGGTCAAAGATAATTTTGACTTAAAACAGTCCTTTTTGCTTGTGTTCTATTTTTTTCTTTCATCTTCACAGTGTAACAAGAGATGTCACAAAAGGGGAAAATACTTTCAAGGAATATATTTCCATTAATGGCAAGACATTTTGGATTAGATCCTATGGCAAAACTTTTTATCTTGTGAAATGTTCAGTGCATAAAGAGCAAAAACACATGGCAATTTCTGAGGAAATTCTTCTGAGGAAAGAATTTGGGGTTCTATGTTTCCCATTGGTTCAGAGCTAAAAAGCACTGTTTGTGTTCTATAAATATGATGCCTGCATTAGTGAAAATATAATTAATAGCATCCTTTGAAATCAATGAATATCACAGATAGAATTATGTTTAATGATGAAAATATCAAGTATTTAACAGAAAAATCAGATATTAAAACATATAGTTTTGTTTAAATTGTTTTTTGGAGGATAAAACAAGAAAAGAAAAAAATGGTTACTGTTTATACACATTCATGATTTGTCTGATTTTATTTATTTACTTATTCATGGGCAACTGATATTAAGTTTAGTAATTTGGCCATTCACTTATTCAGGCTTTACAATAAGTTATTAGTTAATCTAGGTATATATCTTAGACATCATCTTTAAGGCTTTTTCCTGAAACTCATCACCCTGAAATCTGTATAGCCAGCTGAGACACAGCTTGGTATGTATATGTTGTGACATAGATTTGTGTCAAAGCAATCCCACCACTGTTTGGCAATTTACAGGCACTGTATTTCAATGTTGACTTTGTTGCTGTGGATTGACTCATGTTTCAATTCCTCAAAACCTTATATGGCCATATAACACTGCCTGTGAACCATAAAACATTAATTCTTGCCATATTTTGTTGAGGACATAGAGTGATGAAAAAAAATCCTTCTTTCTTCATTCTTCTCTCATTTTCCCTCACATTTCCCTCATCTTCCACTAGTAGTGATAATCTATGAAAGAAAGAACAAAATTATCTCTGTTGAAAGTACACTGGATCATAAAACCATAACATCATATAATCGTAAAATGGTTTGTGTTGGAAGGGACTTTATAGGTCATTGAATTCCAGCTCCCCTGCCATGGGCAGGGTTATCTTCCTCCAGACCAGGTTGCTCAGAGTCCCATCCAACCTGGCCTTGAACTCTTCCAGGGATGGAGCAACCACAGCTTTTCTGGACAACCTGTTCCAAGGATAATCCAGAATATGCTGTAAGCCAACTGTATTTAGGAGAGAAAAAAACTTCAATTCCAGGCCAGGACTGACAGAATTTTTTTAATCTTGGCAGCTGAACTAAGAGGAGGATTGCAAATTTAAAGTAGGACACTGGGAACTGACATGCAACTTGCGTAGTGTGTTATGAAAGCCTGCAGAAGAAATAGTCACAGCAGGTTCTGCCAGTAAGTTTTGTTGTAGACAGCTGACACAGGTGAGGAAAAAAATTACCATTTAATAAATCACTCAGATTTCATTTTTCTCCCTTTCCAGGTTTCTTTCAAGGCTAAGTATCTATATGCAGAAAAAATCTTAAAAACAAACTCGTGCAAATTTTTTCCTTAATTTTTATACACATTATGATCAAGGAGGGGTTTTGAGATCTTCATATACCCTTACACTGTGTGATTACTTCTAAGTAAATCCTGATCTTCTAAGTCTGTACCTGAATTGTCCAGGGTCCCAGCACGCAGAACAGCCTTTCCTGCTCTGCACCCTGGAACACTGGCACACATGGACAGGTAAATGGCCAGAATAGAATTAGAAAGAGAGAAAATAACTTGTGGCTTTATTCACATATATAAATCTAATTGGGGTTTATGCAGTCATCTGAAGTGAATGAAAGATCATGGAGCCTGAATACCTCCACTGTCTGTGGGCAACATATTTTGGCTCCAGGTAATCTGTGCCTTATGTCCACACTGCCTAACCACAGTCCATCTAGACAGATCATATCAGCCTAATGTCTTTTTCATGTGCCTCCATTGCCTCCAGATACCAGAAGCAGAACAGCACTGAAACAAATCTGCTTTGTGGAGCCTCTGTCAGTCCCCGTAGAACCAGACTGCACTGCGTTGTGGTACGAAAAGAACTGAGTTTAGTTCTGGTGGACCAAGCTCAGATCCAGAGCAGAGGTATTAATTAGACTTGGACTGTCCCCCTCGCCTCAGTTTTGGAAGAGAGGTTCACAGGAGGCAGAGACCTAACCTGTGCTGGTGCAGTGAGGAGCTGTGCTCCCAGCTCCTCTGTCCAGAATCTGCCCACGTGCTGGCACCCACACGTTAGGAGGTGATCATGGTGTGCACTGCCTCTGTGTTCTCCCGGTTCATTGATGCAGAACCCAATTCTGCAGAAAGACTCTGTGTTCCTGAGAGCCCTGCTCCAGGTGCCCATGGATGCAGAAGACCAGGCTGTGCAGGAAAACCCTTTGGCAGCTTTGCTCTGCACAGTCTGCAATCTCCCACGTGTGTCTGAACTACTGAAATAAGGAAATTGAATTTAAAATTTCAGATACAGTCTGTCCTATAGGTGAGAGAAGACACTGAATTTCTTTTTTTTTTCCATGAGGGACAGACATGTTCTGAGTAATTCCTTCCAAAGCAGTAAGAAGAAATTCCATCTATCTATCACAAGCATATAGGCATTTTTAATTCATTCTTTTAGCATAAATAGAAGCACTTTATAAGTTCAGATCTATTTTTTCCACATAGAGAGAGGTCGTAGTGCTCTAGTTCAGAACCATCCTACCTTTTCCTTATGATTTCTGCATATTAGAATAAATTATCAAACTCAGTGCAGAAAGAAGTTTGAGTCTGTTTTTCTTCATTTGGCTTTTGAGTGTCTTTGAGATGGGGATCAAAACAAACCGTATCCTGCCCCTGTGGAAAATACATTTATACTCAAGATATGCAAAACAGGATATGACAAAATTCTGGAGAAAAAGTACAGCAATGCTGATACTTGAGGTTCTGGTATAAATCATTCCCCAGCTCTGGGATTCATGTTGGAAACTGCTCAGATAGATGATTTGATGCTTCAGAACTCCAAAGGAATAAATAGAAATGAGAACAAAAAGACACTGATTTAAAGTGAAAATGAAGTCATGTGTTTACACTGAAGGAGTCTAGTCATCATCAGAATGTAATTACAATGTATAATCTACTTTGGGTTTATATCTAGCACATGACAGAAGTGGGATACAGTTATTTCATCAGAGTCTTCCAGCTTGGTCATGTGCTAAAGCTACTTAGTTCATCAGCTACAATGCTGGCTTACTTTTTATTTTATTTAGCTGCTGTTTGCTTACTTCTTTTTCTTTGCCTTTATTTTGGAGAGGATTTATGAATGGTCTTCCTGTTAATGTCACTTAAAAGAACAATATTTTCAACATAATCAAATCTAAATAAGTGTCCTCAGTGTATAAAAATAAAAGTGTTATTTAAATGGGGCATAAACTACTTCTGACAGAAGCATCTATGTGATCTGGATCTATTTTTTAGTACAAATTTCATGTTGGTGCTCCAGAGTTCCTGTTATATTTTTGCATACAGCTCTGTGATATAGGCAAGAGCCATATAAAAGCAATAGTAAAGCTAGCTTTTCACCTTCTCTTAAATAAATCTTTTCACACTAGACAGAACCTGGAGGGTGTACTTGTTCTTAAGTAAAAATGACTAATATTGTCAGTGGGATTTCCCACTGAGGAACTGATGTTTATGATCAGCAGAAGCTACATCTCCCATCCACCATGTGTACACTATCGCATCACTGCAGATGCTCTCACTTCCAACTGTGCCTTTTCAGCACTGTAGGCATCTCCTCAAAGTTTAATCTAATGCAGAAAATCAAATCTTCCTGTCTTGTAGCAGAGAACTAACACCAAAGAAAAACAGCTTTAGGTCCTAAGAGTTATGTTTTAACTGTTTGGTCCTGGAATTGTACCTGAAAATTTTTTAGGTATTTAGATTCCATGAATTAAACTTGAGATGTG
>NW_005054315.1:969930-996857 GCF_000277835.1 Geospiza fortis
TCCTGCTCAGGGCTGGTTGGGAGAGGCTGTTGAATGCTGAATAATCCTGAACTTCTCTTGTTGGAGACAGTTCTGATGTGGTGCAGGCTGGAAAAACCTACTGAGAGTGGACACTTTCATCTCTTATGCTTGAATTGTTAAATAAGGCTGATATACTTATCATATGCAACTGTTGCAGTGGAAAATGGATGTGCTAAATAAGTCTTCAAGAAACTTTGTTGTCATCATTTCCTGTTTTTGCTCCATCCATTCTCAATTTTGCCACCTCCCAGAAAAAAATCCCCCTAGACAAAACACAGGTAAAGACTCACACCTCAAATTCTACCACACTGTAGCAACTAATTTTCTGGATTCTGTCAAGTTTTAAGTGGAATATGGGTGCTAAAATGCTTAGAGCCATTTATACATTGATCAGAAGAAAAACGCTAACTAAAGTACCTGAAGTCCTTCTCTTAGCCTCCAGTAGTCTTAGCAAAACCAATCCTTTAGAACAAGATCTTAGGCAAGAGTCAAATTTCTTTCATTCTGGCAGAGTTTGGAATAGTGATGATTAATCATAAAGTGAATATTACAATAGTTACACATAAAAAATAAGAAGCAATCAAAATCTATTAATCAAATAACTTATAAATTCTTTCCTAGCCACATAGTCATACTTTACAAACTTCTAAAATCTACAGTGCCTAATGATTTCAAGTTTTGCAAGACAAACTTGAGAATCTTGAATAACTTTTAACAAAGAAACTATGTCAGTATTGAGAATTGCCAAAGGCAGCTGTTCCAGATGTTTGGATTGTAGGACAGAAGAGATGCTTTTATGAATGCTCCAGTGTTTCCTCCTGTCTTTGTATGGATCTTTGTTTGGGTGGTAAAAAAAAACCTTCCTCACATCTTTCTATTTTATTTTCTTTCACAAGATGTTAGACACATTTTCTCCTATGATCTTTGATCTTTTTGATACAAGCACCTTCAAACATGCTGAGAGAGCAGCAAGCAGCCACAGAGTTAATTTACCCATTGAAATGACTTCATCTCTGTCACAGACTCTTCCATAAGCTCCTCTTTAGTATAAACAATTCCATCCAAGCCGCTGTAGTGCAGCGGAGGCAATGAGGTTACTAAATCCAATGTGTTGAGATAGAGAGACTCCTCAACATAAAGAATGACCTTGCAAAGGCAAGGAATGATCCCACAGAGTAGATTGTGGAACTGTGTAAATTCCTTATCCCTTTGGCACGAGCCCATGGTAACAACTGTCACTCTTCTGTAAGCACCTTGTGCCTGAGAAAGAGAGGACATTCAAAACTGCCTTCCACCAGCTCCATCGGTTGACATTTAGCAAAACTGAACTGATGTGAGGGTCAATGACTTTCCCAGATCACACTTTTGAAGTATATATTCCCATCCTTCTCCACAGAACATACTCAGATCCAGGATACATTTTCTTAGGTTTGCCTTTATCAGTAGCACACAAATTAATAAACTCAAAGAAACTTCTTTACTTTTTCAGTTTAATCTACAGTCCATTTTTCAAACTTGCTTTTGCTATTACCTTCTTTCTTTGATTTGTGCTCCCTTGTATCACAGTGAGGCTAATAAATCCTTTCAGTATCTGTAGAGTAAAAGGAGAAAGTGAATTATACTTATTGAATATAAGAAGGTAAACAGGTAGAGAGGGAGAGTGAGGTAGATATATATGTAAGAGAAGGAAGGTTAATTATGGATGTTGTCAAAAACACTGACCACAACCATGTTGTCATTATAGTGCAAGAGTTCTATTATCATTACATTGCAAGGGTTCCATACTGCTAGAGTTTCATACCTCCTTGATGTTTCTTGTAAGCAGCTCCTCTAGGTACTGACTCATCCTTGCAGTAGCCAACTGAGTCCAGTTCCCCCTGAACCAACTAATCCACTCTTTTATAACACTATTCTTATTGGCTACAGGTGTGGCCTGTTAAAATCAGGCCTGTTCCTAATCTTTAATAATTAACCCAGCTGCAACTCTTTGGAGGGTAAGATTACTTTCTATACCACCTTTATTTACTTATATTCTATCCCTCTACACAACCACCTTTCAGGAAGCTGTAGAGAGTGTTAAGGTCACCTCTGAGTCTCCTTTTCTCCAAGCTAAACAACCCCAGCTCCCTCAGTTGTTCCTCACAGGGCTTTTTCCAAGCCCCTCACCAGCCTCGTTTCCTCCTCTGGATGTGCATCCAAGAGAGAACAAAGGTTGGTCTTACCCTTCCTTTTACCATTAATATATTTGTAAAAACATTTTTTTATCTTTTACAAAAGTTGCCAAATTAAGTTTGAACTGAGCTTTGGCCTTCCTATTTTTTTTCCTACATGCCCTAGAAGCATCCTTAAATATTTCCTGAAAGACCTGACCCTCCTTCCAGAGATGATACATCCTCCTTTTATTCCTAAGTTCCTTCAAAACCTTGCTGCCTATTCCAGGCTGGACATTTGCCTCATTGACTCATCTTTTGGCACACAGGGACAGTCTTCTCCTGTGCCTTCAAGATCTTGGTTTGGAAGAACACCCAGCTTTCCTGGACTCCTTTGTTTTTAAGAGCTGCTTCCCAGGTAACTCTCTGAATAAGTCTCCTAAACAGGCCAAAGTCTGACCTTTAGAAGTCCAGTGTAAGAGTATTATTGATATTCCTCCTCATTTCACCAAATATTGAGAACTCTATTATTTCATGATCACTGTGCCCCAAGTGGCCTCCAACCACCACATCTCTTATCAGCCCACCTCTATTAGCAAAAACATTGTCCATCTAACATAGTCCATCCTCTGCTGGGTTCACCCACAAGCTGTGACAAAAAGTTGTCCTCCACACACTCTAAGAACTTCCTGCACTGCCTCTTTTCTGCTGCATTATGTTCCCAGCAAGTGTCTGGTAGGTTAAAGTCACCTACAAGAACAAGGCCTGGTGATCCTGAGCCATTCTCCAGCTGCTTACAGAGTAAGTTGTCCACCTCTTCTCCCTGGCTGGGTGGACAATAACAGACTCCCAGTAGGATATCAGCTTTGTGGGCCTTCCCCTTAATTCTTACCCACAGGCATTCAGCTTCATTGTCATTAGTTTCAATACCCATGGCATCAAAAACCTAAGATAAAGGGCCGCCCCTCCACCTCTTCTCCATTTCCTGTCTCTCCTGAAGAGCTTGTATCCATCCAGTGCAGCACTCCAGTCATGTGAGTCATCCCACCGCGTTTCTGTGATGGCAATTACATCACAGCTCTGCTGCTGCACCATGGCTTCCAGCTCTTGTTTGTTACCTGTGCTGCGTGCATTGGTGTACATGCACCTCAGCTGGGCTGCTGATTTCACCCCTAACTCAGGCTTACCACCCCAGGTCTGCTTGCAGACAGCCCAGCTGCATCCCCTTCCCCCTTCAAACCTAGTCTAAAGCTCTCTCCATGAGTTCTACCAGTTCGTGAGCTAGAATCCTTCTGCCCTTAGCAAAGAGACACAGCCCATCCAGTTCCAGCAGGCCAGATGCCAAAAAAGTTGCACCATGATCAAAGAACCCAAAATTCTGCTGATGACACCGACCCTTGAGCCACTTGTTGACAATGCGGGCTCTCCTATGCCTTTCACTGTTTTACTCAGCGACCAACAGGACTGAGCAGAACACTACCTGTGCTCCTGCCTTACCAACCACTTGACCGAGTGCCCTAAAGTCCCTTTTAATTGCCCTGATGCTCCTGTTTTCAGCCTCATCACTGCCAGCCTGGAGTATCAGCAGTAGATAATAATCAGAGGGCTGAATCAGCCCAGGGAGTGTCTCAGTAATATCCCGTACCTGGGCCCCAGGGAGGCAGCAGACTTCCCTGTGGGATCTGTCAACAAACACTTGGTTTATATTCATCGGGAAGACTTGCTCTTGACATAAGTAGCAAATATAGCTTCTGGTAAAGTTTGTCTTCAGTGTTATTAAAAGAAATCTCGCACCAGTTTTCAGTATTCTAACATTGGTTACGTTTAGTGAATCAGTAACAGAATAAATTCATACTGCAAAAAACTTACAGACATTGGACAGTGATTTCTCCTGTTCTTAACATATTTTATGTTCATGTGAGTAGGAAAACATGAATAGTATTATTTTAGCCCCTGTTTTTAACCTTCCTTTCTTTTACAAGAGTAAAAGAAAATAATTGTCTCTTCTAAGCATTCCAAATTAAATTGCAGAATGAAACAGTGTCCCACTAGTTTTACATTTAAAATTACTTATGCTCAGTTTAGGATTATTAATCTGAAATTGTAATCATAACTGGTGATCAAATAGAAAAACATCTGTTGTTTTGAAACCTTAATTCCCTTTCTGATGAGCATATTCTCTACATCTTTCCATTTTTGACTCCTAATTCCACGTTCATTTTCCTCAAGGAAAGTCATCCTGGAACTCTTTTACTCTCCGTCCCTCTGTTCCTTATTTTTTCCCCCCAACAGTCCCAGTCTCCCCAGCTCATCTTACCTCTTCCCATGTGCCCCCATAAAGGCTCATGGACTTCTCATGGAGGCTGAGCAGTTATTCAGTGAAGACTCAACACAGAAACTTCCAGTGTGAATGAAAATGAATGAAAATTTCACTGCAGAAAGCACAGAGCAGCAGACCCAACAGGGTGGTCTCTCCATTACCACAGCATTTTCTAAATCTTAAAAGAACTTGATCCTTATTTTGAGAAAAAATGCAATAACCAGATCATTTGAAATTGGCAACTAGAAAATGGATAATTGTAAAAAGCCCTTATGCAAGTCACAGCTGGAAGTCTCAGAATCACTTTGTTTTTCAGGTATCCATATGTTTCCTTAATGGTTTCAGTCTGAGATGGAAAACGTCAGTAAAAGCCACTAAGGCTTTTACTCAGTGGAAAATACAGTTTCCTGTGAATCCATCCAGATTAGTTTAGTTTTTTGTGGCCATGTGGAATTCTGCAGATTTTGAACCTGGTATGACCAAAGGGTTTGTATTAAACTGGGTTATATTGACAGACTCCATCCTTCTGCTCCTTGCTCTTTCAATTGAGAGAGGAGAAAATGAAGAGAGCAAAAATTGATAGGAGAGATATAATTTTTCATTTGGCAGCTATTTTAAGCAAAACCAAAAACGGAGCCTGTGGAATAGAATCATGGTAGTCTCCTCAAAAAAGACATGAGGCATGAATACTACATCTTTCTGAAATGAGACATGCACTTATGATATGTGAATGTCTCCCACTGCCAGCCTTTTGTGATATAGATATTGTATAGTCCTTTTTCAGAAAAAAAAATATTATTTCAATACTAAATAACATAACTTCAATTATCAGAAAAAACACATAATTTGAAAATTAATTTATCTATTTGTGTTGAACACATTTGTCAACAGACTCTTTCAGATGTGTGTGAAGAGACTAACAGCCTTGGGCCACATACTGCAGCAATGATTTTTTTATCATTTTCGGATTCATACACAATTTTTGAGCTTACTGAATTTTCTGTTTTCCATGTTGTCATCAAGTGCATTTTCAGTGTGCAGCACCATGAGTCAAACTTGATTTTTTAGATTTGATCTATGTCTTTGCTGTAATTTTAAAGTGTGTTTTCTTTTTCTTAATTAATATTTGAATTATTTATTTTTAATGTTACCACATGAATTCTGTTTCTGTCTGGTTTAAGATATTAAACACTGCACCTATGACTGCTGTCAATACCTTGATTTTATGAGAGAGGGAATTGAAATTAACAGCTTATACATTTTCATTTGCATGCCATATATAGATATTTCTACTACCCTCTCCACACATATCTGATGGTAACTAGAATGTAAAGTTAAAAAATACATTAAAAATATATTAAATGTATTTAGTTCTTTCTGTTGATGAAATTTGGGCAAAGAGTTTCCTTCATTTTTATATTCAGTATTAATTATTTGTAATCATTCACCAAATATATTTCAAAGATAATCCTTCTTAATGTCTGCAATGTTATTGGATGTATTAGTTAGTCAAAAGCAAGCTGATACAAAAGCTAATAAACAATAATAATTATTTTTTGTTTAAAAAAACATATTTCTTTACATATTGCTCTGTATATCTGAAATTTTTCTCCTTCTTTTAATGTGAAATATTGAAATAGATAGCCTTTAATATTCAGTTTTTGAGTGAGCTAATGTACTTCTGTTGATTTAGCAATTTGCTGGTTTTCTAGCCTTAGAACCATGGAATAGTTCAGACTGGTAGGGAACATTGAAGGTCTTGTACTCCAAGCCTTCTACAATGAACAGGGACATCTTCAACTAGATCAGGTTGCTCAGAGCATCAATCCAACCTGACCTTGAATGCTTCCAGGAATGGGACCTCCATCTCTCTAGGCAACCCAAGTCAGTGTTTCACCACCCTCATTGTAAAGAATCTTCTCTTAGTCTATCAAGTTTGTTCTACCATACCTATTATGAAAACTGTTCTACTCTAAGTTTTCTAATAGAAGATTAATTGTTGTTGCTAATACTGTGATTACTAATATTAGAAAAATTATCCCTGTGTTCATCTGTAAATAATCCAAATAATTCTAGCTACTGAATTCACATTGTTTAAAAATGGAAACAGGAAAAACCAGCCCTAGCAAAGAGCAGCATTGGGTCTGTGCCTAGACAATCACTAATTCTGCCAAGAAAAGATGAAGTATTTTGTTTTCAGTACATTAGAGGCTAGGCCAAGAATTATATAAGGTAACTCCATTTTTATGGTGAATGCATTTAAAAGAGTGTGGATTTCAAAAGAAATCAGTGAGAGTTTACTAGACATGTAATAGGAGAATAAGGCAGGATATTCTAGGTACAATCATCTCTGAGCTTCTTGATAGGTCTCAGCTGCAGCATTACAGTACAGTATGTCTGTATGTATTTTACACCAGAAATATTAGGCCTGAGGGGGTAGCAAAATAGTGTACCTAAGAGGCAGTCTTATTTTGTTTTTCATCTATGAAAGAGCATTTTTGTGTGAATGCCTTTTTTACATGAATCTTTAAAACGCAGAGCACTTAATCTTCACACAGCAATTTTCACCCTTCTCCCTAAAATCAAATATATTTTTAAGTATTGGTTGTCTTAAAGCACATTCATACATTACTCAATTTTTGGGACAATTTTTCTCTAAATAAGTTTTTGCTTGAGAATGTTATTTCAAAAAAACCTAAAATTTTTCAGTAGAGCAACAACAACAAGCTCAGTCTGGGGACACCATGTTTTAAAGCTTAATGACATGCTTTGTAGTTGCCAGAATTTCTCCTTAAGACACTTTCAGAAACACCCTTAAAGTTTGTTTTAAAGCTAGGGTGTTCAGAATTCTGTTTTGACTGAATTATTGAAAACACTATGTTGAATTTACAGAGTGTATTCTAAGCATTTTCCTCAAAATGTGTTTTGTGTATTTCAAAATGCACCTTTTTAAAAATTTTATTTTGTCTGCAGAGAAATTTAGCTAAATCCTATAAAAGGTGGCTTCTTTCCTAAACACATACATACATGAACTTTGGAAAGAAAGAATCCAAAGTATTGGAACATAAAGACCTTAATTTTTCTCCAAATGTTCAAATAGTGAACATCTGGTTTAGAGAGATAAAAAAATAGAAAAGCTTGCAGCAAACTTCACTCCTCTGATCTTATAAACTTGCAGCATCCTTCATATAATATGCATGCACAATCCACATAATTCCAAAATATTAGAATTGAATTTCTGCAAATATGGATGTGTTTCCATGATAGTGAAATCAGGATTAAAAATGGGGCAGTACACACAAGTCATAAAAACACAGCTGAAACATTGCTCTAATTTCTGCAGTTGTAGCCACATCTTTGAGATCAGCCTTGTTATGGTTACATGAATCTTTATGAGCACACCAAGGCTGACAACCACTGATGTGTTGCACATGTGTAACTTTTTAAGATTTTAAAGTTTTGCTAACAGAATTCTCTGAATAATGATTATTCTGCTGGGCATTAGTCAGAGCTAAGAGAAGGCGATATAAACTAAGATTTTTGAGCATTTTGTCTGTGGCTCAGACTTAAACACACAAATAGAGCATTATTGTCACATAAGGTGTCTTTCCAGTGGTTGGTGTGAGCACTGTTGGCACTCCAGATTTCATGAGCTTCTACTCCAGCAGCCAACCTGTGATTTGGGAGAGATTAGCACTAAACTATGCACCACCATAAACACTGAAAGCATCATGAGATGATTCCATTTTGTCTGTGCCAGATGCAATTTACCTTTGTGGAACGCATCGGGCAGTTAGGTTGTATTCACTGTGAGGCTTGTGGACAGAATAACTTCATTAAAACCACAGCTTGGATTACTTTATATTATTCATTATTATTTTCCAAAATAATTTATTAGTCAATAAGGTCAGTTTTACAACAGAGAGTTGTTGCTGTTGGTTGTTTGTTGTTGTTGTTGTTGCCATTGTGATTTTTTTTTAATGTGGAATTTCAGAGCAAAGAACTAAATGTCAAATTCTTTGAACTTTTTTATGGCATTCTAAAATGGAATTGCGCCAAGTTGTCGCTTCATTATTAAACTGATGTGTGTCCTTTTACCAGCAGAGACATCAAATAAATCAATTGTGCTTATTATCTATTTGTGGAAAAGTATATGACTTTCCCAGTATGTCTTTTTGTTCTAAATTGCCTTCTACCACAGGTCTTGTCCCAATGATTAGATTTCATCAAAGCGTGATTTTATTCCTCTATCTGATTTATATATAAAAAAAAGCATGTTCTGCATTTTTTCCATCTTCACTTTCAATATTTGCCTCATAGGTATTCTTTCAGAAATGTTTTAATTTTTCTTTTTCCTTTTATTTAGTGCTGATTTGCACATACATATGAAAACAATTCTTGAGCTTCTGACTTATTGCAAAGCCTATGATTTCAGTGAATTACAGACACAAATATGATCTCCTATTTGGGTACATTGAATTCAAAGCCCTGGTAGATGAATTCCAGAGTTCACTACTGTCCCTAACCTCTGGTTAACAGTGTGCAAGACAATCAGCATCATTAGAAATCTATAGTCACTCATATGATCTGCATGTGATCTATGATCTGCATAGATAACAGAGCAATAAAACACAGCAATAAAAATCTGATTGGAGTTCTCATTTCCAGAACCATAGCAAGCTCATTAAAAGCTACAATAGCACAGAAGCCAAAAAATAACAAAACAATCTGGTAAAAAAACCACATATGTCTCATAAGGTTTCTTCTGCATGCAAAAAACCATTGCCCCAATTTTTTCTGCTTCCTTTAGAAGAATTTGTTTTCATTATAAGACATATCAAGTTCAAATGAACTTTTCTTCCTTGATTCACAAGACTGTGTGGAGAGATTTTAAAAGTACTGCAAACCAGGAGGACTGTGTCAGCAATCAGAAAGCATATAAAGAGCTTTCTCTTTGCCATCTCTGGATATCTTGAACTTTTCCTTCAAAGCTCAATCTTATGGGAGGAGTAGGGACAGTGAGGCTATGATGCATGTGTGCCTACATGCACAAGAAGAAACATTCTATATGGTTCACTGTTTTCTGCTGGTACACCTTCACAAACTGGTCCCTATCATGTCCACAGGGACAAAACTTGAAAATGTTGCTACCCATGATGTCTTTCAGTCAACTCTAGACATATATATTTTAAACCATTCACATTCTTTCTATTCAAATCTCTATTGTACTAAGTTTTGAATACATTTTGTAAGCAAATCTGTTACTATGAGACTGCACACACAGAAGAATGAAATCTTTTGTGTCTAAGATGACAGCTCATGGTCAGTTTATGGAACTTATTTAAAGTGTGGTAAGTATTTTTCTTTATGTCTGAATCCTCAATGGCCAAATTAAACAATTTTTCCTTTTCACAAGTAAATTTCATTAGTTTCAGAAAGTATTTTTAGGGATCTTTATTTGAATAGTGAAAATAATTCCCCTCAGAGAACTTGGAATCCATGCAGATTTAGTAAGTCTTTGTTTCCTTTTTAGCACCTTGATTTCTCATGCTAGCTGGGATGCCTACAATATCCTGTGTCATTTCTGTAAAAAATAGGGGATTTCCATCTATTCTGAGTGTACTAAGGGTTTGGCTGGCAATATTTCTTCAATGTATGTAAGGTTCAAAGACTGCAAGACCTCTCACGTCATCAAAATGCAAAAGAATGTCAAGAAGTGAATAACCTGTCAGCAGTCATTGAGCATGTACAACATGAACAAAAACCATGTGTTCTGCAACTGCAAAATGAAATGCTATTAGTAGCTTCAAAGTCCCTTTTAATTTCTGGTGTTTATTTTCCAAAGCATAAGCCAGCAGAAAATACTCAAGGCATAGTGTCACTTTGGAGAGCTGATAATGATATAAGTCAGCTTCATCAGAAAACAGCAGAAAAATAATTTACAATGCAGGCTTCTTATTGTTCTTTAAGTTAACACCGACAGGATATTTCAATGTTTCATGCATCATGAAACAGCTCCATTTGCTGTGGTGATCCTTTGCTGAATAACTAGGCTCCTTGCTAGTTCTCTATGAAGCAAAAGTTGTTTCTGTAAATGTGGTCCAGTTTCAGGTAGATCAATCTTACAGGATAACAATAATTATATGAATGTCTCACTTTTTACCTGAGATGATTTTCAACGATTAGTCACACATCATTTGACAAATTGTTTCCTAACATAAAATATACATGCTCTTTTCTAATAATTACTCTTCCTCATTATTCACAATGTATTATTTTGATTTTCATTATTCAGAAAAATTTAAAAAAAATTGCATCAAATTCTGTAAGAAAGGCACACTATGACATCTAGAAAGTATGGAACCCAGTGAGAACAAATGCTATGAGTATGCAGGTAGGTGGCTGTGATCAGTCAAAGTTTTGTTTTCTACTTGGAACAGGAATATTTCATACAGAATATTGTGCCACAGCGTGATACAAATCCTCCCCAAATGATTCTGGGAAACTATAAGTAAATTGAAAATAAAACAGAACTAGGCTATTTTATAGTATTAAATACATTGTTCCATCTTTTGTTTTAAGAAAGTCTAGTATTTGGCAAGCCAGCCTGAAAACATATTTTTAAAATAATGAAGCTTTCTTCCTCTGAAAAGACAGACATCAAAAAGAGGCACACTTGACTATCTGAACCATCTATCAGAGTCTGAATTTAAATTTTTTTATTTGAGTCATTTTCTGTATGGCAGTAAATCTTGTATGATCAGTATCTGGATGTGTCCATGCACAATTCTTTTTTCTTTATTATTGTTTATTCTTTGAATTTGTCAGTCCATTAGTTGGTCCAGTTCAGCTACATTAAATAAATACATAAGGTGTTAAGAAAATTTCTGGATTAAACCTCTGTCTGCACAGAAAGAACAGATTGTATGTGAGCCACATTATGAACACTTAAAACCAAGGGGATCATCAGTGTGCTTTGAAGTGAGAAGTGAAATGGCAGATGCAGAACAGCACATGGTTTGGAAATTTCATTATTGGTAAACCATGCTGTTTCATCTAGATAAAAAAAAAAGGAAAAAAAAAAAAAAAAACATGGGCCATGCTGATGTTAGATTACTTACCTTTTACTGAGCACCTAGAATGAAACCAAATGAAAAAAAAAAAACCAAAAACCCTAATCACCTCAGTAGTTAACATGATAGGAATAGTACAATTGAAGTTTCTATTTATTAGCTACATGTACAAATGACAAAAATTACTTCAATAGAGAGCAATGAAAAGCACTGAAACCAGAAAGCACTATGGAAACCCATGTGGACTGGGAAAATACCACATGTGGCTGCAGTATAAAGAACAAACCCCTGGATATCATCAGGGACCATCTTAAACCCTAATTGGCCTGTATCACATTGCAAAAGATGCAAATGCTTGACTGGTTTTTAGGAGCACCTGGGACTCTACATCTTCAAGACTGATTCTACAGCTGAAGAGTGTTGCAATTACTTTGATTCAAAAATCTCACAGACTCCAAAAGGCCAAAAAATTTAATGAAATTTTGTTTAAGCAGTAAGAAGGTGATTAACACAAGAAAAAAGTTAAAATGAAGTTGAAAATAAAGCAGCTGAGAGAATTTAGTCTTTGCAAAGGTATACCAACACAACCCAGGCCAGAAGATTCCTCAAAATCTCAATGGCAGCTTTATAGAACAGATCTAAAGGAGAAGATTTGAAAAGATTCTCTCCTTGATCTACTGCTTGCCAACAGAGTGGATCCCATGACAGAAGTGGAGATAACCTATCTTGAGTTGCTATACTGAGGGCAGTTTTGCCAAAATCTTTCCAGAACCAGCACTGGCCATCATGTGAGTCTCTAGAGCAGATTGCATATTAGATATCAGCACTGGGGAGGATCTACTCTGTTTTCTTCTAAAGCTGGAGCTCCTTTTCCTTGTCTCTAAGCCCTTAAATAGGAGCCTGATTTGTCTCAGTTTTTTACAGCATTGATTGGAAAGCTGCACAGACAGGGCTGAGAGCTATCATGATGGATTTCTATGATGTATTGATGTTTCACATTCTTCTGTGACCACAGGCTAACTTTTGTTTACATTTCTTAGAAATTTGACATTATACCAACAGCTTTCACTCATTTGTCATATTGATATTCCTTTTCCATTTGCTTTGGTTATAAAGCAGAAATTAGATCAGTATGGACCTCCCATATGTTTTTTTATTTAACATAATTGCCATATTCTTTCTCTTGTAATGCTTTTCAATATTTCTTATAATGCTCAATCTTCCTACTGGTAGAATGATATTCTGGCCTCTGGTGAGGAGGTAATGAACCCAAATAACTAAAATGTGGTGGTCAAGATACCCTGTGACATACATACAACTGATGCTTCTGTCTCTGCTTTGAATGCAAAAATGACCTCCTGCATTTGAGATGGTTGTCTCTTCCCCTGAGCTATTTGCTGTTCTGAGAAGGACTTCAAAGGGTTTTCAAGCAAAAATCTCACAGATCCTTGGGCTCATTGAAATGTCAACAATGAGGATGTTTTCAGCTCCTCAAAGCTTTCACCACAAAAGAAAATGTTTTACCATCTAGTTCAAATTAGTAACTCCTGCTTGCAGAACTTACTGCTGCAAAAATCTTGGGTTTGTTCCTTCTTTCCACTGTCATAAAGTATGAGTCTTCTGGACTATATGAAAAAGGAAAAAAATCAGGAGCAGCTGTGTGAAGTCTTTTCCAGCAACAGCTGGCTTATAGAAGGAATAGGGGCCTAAAAATGGCTGTCTCACTCACTTGAGTCCAAGTATACTCCCTTGGTATGTTTTAATGCTAAAGTTTCATTTAGCAAAGTCAAATGAGATGCTCAATCCAGCTATAATAGAAATTCTTGAATTTAAATCAGTCATTAGTGAAGCATTAAGGAGGTCAGAAGCAAGGCACAGTCGTGAAAGCCAGACCCATCATCTGTTCCTTGCTGACAAGTTCATCCTTCTTGTTTCTGTTGTCCCTGTCATTGTCTGCCAGGTACCTTTGCTGGTCTCTTCTAGATAAATATGAAAATGAAACCAAAATTTTTCTCAGGAAATGTTGATGGCATAAAAAGTTTTGAAGGTAAGGTATAAACTTATTCCTCTGGGATTGCAAATTACCTTAAGATATCATTAAAAAAATACAGAGACTTTCTAAAGATGGCAAGAGAGCCAAACAGACAAAAACACTGGAAGGAGTTTGAAGTAAAATTGAGCCAGAGTCTTTAAAGGGATAAGACATTATTGGATTAATATGGAGGTTATGTATTAAATTCTTCCATTTGGGAATGATTTGGCTCAGCTAGTCTTTAGGACTAAAGACTATCTGCAGCCTCTCCTACCGCTTTATCTTTCCCAAACCAAACAGAATCCTGATGTCTTTCAGGACATGGAAGCAGCAGGAAAATGCAATCAGAAGATCTGTACTAGACTTGGTTCCATTCAGTGGGTCTAGTTTTCACTTGCCTCATATATTTCAATATTGTAGTCAACCATCCTTCTCTGTAATTATAGGTTTATGGTTTGTATTTACAGGCTTATGAAGAGGAGTGATAAAAGACCTTTAAGTTGGTTGCACACCATGCAGAGCCTGAAAGTACTCTTCAATGATTATATTGACTGACTTTATGACCCCTTGGTGCTGACAAAACCTCATAAAAAAGCACATAATGTGAAGTGGAATGCATCATTGCACAGGTGTAAATGGCTGCACAAGATGCAAGGAAAGCAGAATCAAGCCAGTGGTACCTAATAAACACTTCCAGCCCAGGAACTGTCGCAGACTGTCACGTAAATACTTAACACGTGGTTCTGCTCTGAAATGTGGCTATAAAATGCATTGTGAGTTTTTATTGCCTTTCAGTGATACCATATTACATTTGCTAAGCTCACAAGTAAAAAACATTTTTTTCTAATAGACATGTTAGCAAACTCCATGTAAACATTTACACTCAATTTCTGTTTTCTTCTAATGCATTTCAAGAATAGTTTATCCAGATTCAGCTTTATCTCACAGATACCTCTGGAAATGTACAGATTTTACTGTACATTTCTCAGAGCACCAAAACATGCTGCAGTTTCTGAACATTGAATTAAAAGTTTATTAAAAGTTCTCAAAAAACATATCTGGAAAACGGTGCACTGTGGTCACATATTGAATTTCTGATGAACCAGATTGATTATAAAATCCAGCCTGAGTTCTTATTCATGTTGAATTCTTCAGTTTCTTCTCTTCTGACATTTTCCCCAAATTTGCAGAAATAAAACCCAAGTAGCTTTTTTCATTTAAGGTATTATTTCTCATGCAAAATGGCCTTTTTCAATTTAATAGTAGTCGGTAAAATAAAATTTAATTTAATAGTTAAAAAATTGTAATGAAGGCCACTTAAGCTCAATTATTCCCCAGAGGGGCAAAACTCCCATTGTTTAAAATACTAGGAAATCAGGATATAGGATATTGTCTGAGTCTGGAGACAGTATGAATAAAACATGTTCACAGTAATGATGTTGCAATGGCAGGGAGGCAGACTAGGTAATCTCACAGGTCATTTCCCCGCTTATGCTTTGCATTGGCATTCTTTGCAGCACTGAAAATTTGATTAATTTCCTTATACAGGGGCCATCACAGCCTGGGAACTGAAAAGAGAGGGATGTAATGGCCTAATGCACACAATTATTTTAGTTCTCCTAATTTTGAGCTATAAAATGCAATCCACTCCAATAACCATCTGCAGTTCTAAAAAGGGCAGCAATATAGTGCAGGGAAAATTCAGACAACCAAGAAATATCTCAATTGTTTCTACATACAGGGTACTGTTTCTGTGTAGGAGTCAAAGGGATCTGTCTGTCTCAGGTTTGAATAGAATTAATTATAATCTAGATTAGAATTAATTATAATCTAGATTCTAGTATAATTTTATTTTTTTTTTTTGGGAGGGTGGGGAAGGAACTGTCCCAGCTGTTTGCCATCACATTAGGCAAGGCCTGCCAGGGCCCCATGGGGGCTGGGATGTCCCTGGGTGTTGTGGGAGCCCCCAGGACAGCAGGGCAGGGCCTGGCACTCAGGGACATCCCACCCTCAGCCAGGAACTGCAGCCTGGGGCACCAGCAAGCCCCAGCCCCAGGCAGCAGGCACCTCCCTGAGCAGGGAAACAGCAACAGCTTTACTTTATTCATTACTGAACTAAAGAGTAAGAGAGGATAAAGATATCATATTTAGGATTTGTGGCCATGTTCTCATTCAAACACTATGTTATTAACACAGAAATAAGGGTATGAAACCAAAATGAGGCTTAGATACTGACTGCAGCAGTAAGTATTGCAATACCTAGATCCTAAGTGGGAAGAGAAAATCATGTTACCAGATACACAGGCTCTGTGCAGGACAAGAACATGTAGAAAGAGTTTAGTCTCACACTTTGTTTTGAGCCAATTTGAATGCTGTAGGGAGATTTACCCAAAAGCAGCATTCCCACCTGCCTCTGGTGAGAAGGAAATCCTTAGGAAAAGATTCCTGCAGCTGTGGTCTTCTCTGGGGTTCATGGGTCTTCTCTCTTTCTTTATCATAATCAACTAATTCTAGAAGTTTCTTCAGTATAACAGGACAGATATAAGGTCTTCCTTGACCTGAGGAGATACTGAAAGACTCTCACAGTGTCCCCAGTCGACACATTCCTCAGTGGGGCCTGGGAAGCCACACACTGGGCAGGAGCCCCTTCTTGGGAGGTACCCAGGTCTGTGTCCTTGTCCATCAGCTGCTTAACACCAAGTGCTCAAGTGATCTTCAGAGCAGAGGTTGTGACCATGCCCAGCCCAGAGCCCTGCAAACACCTGGCAAGGGCGCAGTAATGAGACAGTCAGGGGTGAAGTCCAGAGGGGGCAGTAGGTGATGGACAGCAGATACAAGGTTGGGCGTAGGCTGTGGTGTAGCTCCGACAAGGACCCTGGCTGAGGAACTGGTCACTGGTGCAGTTCCCAAGAAAATGGGAGCTGTTTCCCCAGTGAAACTCCCCTCTGTTTCTGTGCCAGGGCTTTCCCAGTGGTGTGAGCCCAGGTTCTCCAGCCAGGCTCAGCAGTGCTGGCTGGAGCAGGGGCAGCCTGTGCCCTAGGAGCTGGGAAGGATAGCAGGGCCATGGGCTGCACTCTGAGCCTGGCAGCATGCAAGCAGGGTGCCGTCCTTCCCACACATTCTTTAGAAAGATTAATCCATTGCCACATTGCCAATTTTGTGTTCTGCCCAGGTGGGAATAGTCTGGCTATGGATACAAGAATGCCCTTTAGACAACATTGAATTTGTTTCATTGTTGAACAGTGTCTGTACCTGAAAGCTGGAGAGAAATGTCATCCCACCTCAGGTCTACAAAGCCCAAAAAACTGCTGAGTAGCCCAGGAAACTCAGCTCTGGGGGGTAAGCAACATAAAGCCAAGACCAGCAATCCCTGCAGACTGCTGTGCTTTAAGGGTTTGAGGGATTTTCGGGACCACAAATCTTTACGTCAGTGCTGTTTTCAAGCACCTCTGTCTGGGGCTGTGTGCTCCTAGGGAAGTGCAGACATTGTCTCAACATGGAATGACAAAGAACTTACTCTGCTGCATTTCTTCCATTCTCCTCCATCAGGGAATGACAGACAAGCATACTGCCAGATCCACAGTACGGGGCAGAAAGATGCAGATTGTTGTTTTAGGCTCTCAGCAAAGAACCATGAAAAATACAATGATTTGGAGAGCTATCCAAGGCATATAGCTTAGAAATTACAAACATCTGTCAAAATATATAAGCAAAATACAAACTTGTGTGAGAATTGTGTCTCTGAGACATAAGCCACTGTTTGTAACAGAACACACAGACTATATTAAGGCTGCATGTTTCTTATTTAGTACAAAAAAAAGAGTTACATTTATTAATGCAGGTGAAGCCTATAACCACATTTGTTTTTAATAGTAAATTAGTTCACTATTAGGTCTTGATAATATCTCAGGGCTGGCATAACTCTCTCCTCTGCCTTTTAAATGTTTGTTTGCAACTAAAAATGGCTCACAGTGACTTAATAAGCAAGAATTGCTCTGGTTTGGCTGAGATATATGTTGGGGGAAGTGACTGTCCTCTGGTCTCCCCTCCAGCTATTTCTTAACATCTTAGAGTTATGTGGAAGTGTCTTCTTTGGAAAGTAATAGCATAATAAGTAATATTATTACAATATTATTATTACAATATTATTACAACTCTATTTGTTGGCAAATGCCCACAAGTTTTTACTTCTCTGTTTTGACACAAATGAGGAATTTATTCACCTAAGGCAATATTATATGTGAAAGAGAAATCAGAGCATAAGTCTGCAATTCAGTTACATATTCTACCTACACACGTCGGAGTCATCAGACTCCGAAGGTATTCAGGAAATTCTGAGATTTTTTAACCTTAACAAATTCTTTACCCTGAGAAGCCCATTGCAGAGTACATCAACTCATTGATTAATTAGTTGAGGCAGCCTGAGTCTTGGGCAAGTTCATGTTGTCATGAGGTGAGATGGCAGCCTAAAGTGCCCCAGGTTTCTGAAAACGCTTGATATTTTTTAATGAAGTTGAAACTAAAGGACAATTGCACTGAGTTCTAGATTGCCATTGACAATAGCTAAGATCAGATACTTAGGTCATATTCATATCCAGACAATTAGACAACCCAGTCTCTCCTCTCCAAAACTCTCTGTGTTCTGCCTGCTTTCAAAATCAGCTTCATTCCTTACCATGGCCAAACAGTCCTTCAGCTGCTGATTTTGCTCTCTTCTACTAACATCCCTAACAAACAGGGATGATCTTAATCAGGATAAGCTACTATGTATCACAATTTTGAATTTTGGTAGAGCAGCATGGAAAAGTGTTTTCTATCCCTTGGAACACAAGGAACAAAATATTTAAAAAGTCTACTGGATACTCCTAGAAACAGCACTCCTTTGCACAAGTATGTAATTCATTACAACCAGGATTTGTCTGTAGTCCTCCCTTAAAGAGAGGTTTACCTAAGAAAGCATGTTTTAAAAACCTTTTTTTTTTCAAGGTAATAAATAAACTCCCAACAAGCACTATTTCTGGCAGGATGAATGAAGTAATTTGAATGTAAAAATGTCTGTAGGCAGATTAAATGGCATGAATGAAAGTGAAATGACAGTGTACCCTTCTTCAAGACATAAGCACTTGTGTCATTCTTGAAATAAGGGAGTTCAAGTTGAGAGCTGCCATAGATGTTGAGCTGCTAATAATTTCTCCTCCTCCTCTTCTTTTCCTAGTTTCTCCCCACCTCTTTGCTTTTGTTCTGCTTCTTTGGCTGCAGCTGTATTTCTCTCCATGCTTCTGACTCACTGGCAGAACAGATTGCTTGTAACATCTCTGTAGTAAATTAACCTTTGTGGCACCTTTTGCATAAGTTTGAAATTGATTTAGATCTTTACCCTTACTCATCAGCCTATGATGCTCAGCCACCTTCCAATAGTTCTCACAGCACTGGCTTCTGGTACTTATGTGCTTTGGGTTCTGCCTAGTCAATTTTTTCTTCCTGATTAATAAAACCCAGTATTTAACCTAGGTTGTAATCTTTATTTCTTTTCAGAAATCTGCCCAGTTTAAATCAAACAATCAGTAAATTACTTTTTGTTGTTACTGACTCCTTTCATTTTTTAACAGAAAAATCTGGGAATATAATACAGAGATGCAAGAGCAAAATGTATGTATGAAAAACATTTTTCCTTGATATTTGAATTTTTCTGCTTATTAAAGAGCCCTGATCAAGAAAAACTGAACGTGATATTTTCTTAATTTATTCCCAGTCATGAAACTTGGCCAACAAGTGTGGCAGCGCTGGTTCAGACGTAGCATTTCTCATTGCAAGGAGACCTACTCAGACCATATTATACATTTTAAATACCAGCACGTGCTTCTATGATTTTTTTCTTGTAAGGCAAGATATATACTCCTGCTCCTTTTAACCACTGGGTGCCAACTAGTCTGAGTTTGTGATCCAGAAAGATTCTTTGATATAAGCAGAAATACTGAGTAATGTGGTAAGTCTGTGACTCCACCAAAACAACAAAACAGAGATTCCAACAGGTTATGAGAAAATGCTATCCAGACTTTGACCAACACTAAGATACTTAATCTCTTTGTGTATTACAATGGCTTCAAAAGTGTACTTCTTTAAGTTTATCTTTCTCCTTGATTTCCTAGTGCATTATCCTCGAATCCACTATACAAATGCCTACAGTTATAATGAAATCCTGGAAAACAGTGGAAGCGGTGTTGCCCAGAATGACTCCACAATGCTGAAGTTTTTAGATAAGTGTACACAACAAACTCTGAAATGAGTGCTATTGAATCACTTGGTTTCAATTTCCTATTCATGGGACAGCTTTTGTATAAAAAACAAGATCTAAAACCAACTTTGATCTTCTTTCTGATTTCTCACCAATTCCCTTCTTTGTTTCCCTCCTCCCTGCTGGATACTCCTTGTATCTATTCAGGAAAATATTGAAGAGTCAGATATTTCCAGTGACAGGCTAAATACTGAGCTGGAACTTACTTACATTATATTTTATTCACCAAAAAATGTGGATTTAGACACCTCAAAAATATCATATATTTGAATTAAGTTTTCTGAATACATTCAGCCAAACAGTGCTTTGTGAAAAGGGCCCAAACTCACAGAGGGGGGATGCGCCCCTCTACCTTTTCTTTTCCTTCTCTCCACAACTCTGTTGATAGGGATCAATCTATTAAGTGCTGTCTTGAATTAGGCTATTAGTATTCAGATCTAGAATATTGTATGCAGTTGAAAATATACAAGGACTATATGATTCAATAAGGTGGAAATATTCTGGGATAAGTCCTGCTTTGCTTAATGATCTTCTACATTTCTACTTCACTTCTAGAAAATGTTTAAACAGTCACTGGGACAAGGAGAGTGGTGATTAGTTTCTATGTAAGTGTCTAAATACTTCATCTGCATCTGTTCTGTGCCTGAATTCCTTCCAGGTCCTGCGGTTAGCTACCACAACCTGCTGGGACTGCTGGATCTCATGGATAGTACTAAAAGGCCAAAAAAGGATATCTCAGGGCTTTCAGTGTCCCTAACATAGAATTTGGTTCCTACAACATGGCTCCTGGAACTCCAGATGTCTTCAACCACATTCCTATGAGATTTCCCTATATTCTTATTTTTAGAGTATTTAAAATTAACAACATCTATTCTAATTCAGAAACTAGAGGTTTGTGGGGTTTTTAAATTATTTATATAAGTAAGATTGCAGGAAACCCCTCATTGTGGCACTTTTTCTCCCCAACACAAATGCTACTAGGACTCTGGGGAAAACTTATATTGCACTCTTAACCTGTACGGTACATATTCTGTGATTTGTATTGATGACATAGTAAGTTGTACAGCAATATCTATCTGTTCATTCAGCTGAGGAGCCAAAAGTTACATGAAGACTTAGGAAATTGCCCTCCATTTCCAAAAGAAATATTTCTTTCTAACAGCAGAAACAATATGAAGACCTGGGGAGAGATTTCTTGCAAAACATAGCACTGCAGAGAAGCATTCATCACTTAAAATCCTGACTGACCTCCAAAAATTCTCATTTTAAATATTTGGATTTGGGTAGATTAGCCTAGATTTAACTGGAAAATAAATGCTTATGTTGTCAGCCAGGACAAAGCTTTCAGCTGGACATCTGTCACGAGAACTTCTCTGGTTGTAAGATACTGTTTGATCCTTCTGAAGATATGTTGCCAAACACTCATTATTGCTAAAATGTCAGCAAGATTTGTGCCAAGTGTGGGGAAAGTGAGGAATGTGGCCTTAAGACTGTAGTAATTTTTCTTCCCCAAAACAACTGTAAATGAATCAAAATTAATATTTTTTACAAGCTGGAAAACAATGACACTCTCCAACTTTTCTTAGATTCAAGGGCAATTTATAACTATTTATTACACATGATGTGTAATCTGCTCTGAATAAGAGAACAAACATTCAATTACATTAGAATTGCTATAAAGTGACCAGAATAACTTGTTTCATATTGTTTAGGTGCAATTTGCTTGATCTTGACTTCCTGTGTCTCCAAAATAATACTTAACTTGTGTTTGTATGGAAGAGAAATAGAGAAAAATAAATTAATATTACAATTGAAGGGAATAATCAGACTGCAGAAAATACTTAGCTGTCTAAGTCCTTTTTAATTTGGTAGATAAGATATGTAAATAGCCTTAAAATTCTCACCTCTTGGGAAAGAAATGGTTTAAATATTCTGAATAAAATAAAATTTTAAAAAATTAAAAATTCTCCTACCAGAAATCCCTGTTGATCTCACGCTTTTCCTCATCTGGTTTGCTGTGAGTTAGCAAAAAATTAGAGTATGTGGTCTCAAAGATAGAAGCAATTAAACATTATGTATTACAGGGTGGCATTTTTTTCAGAGGGATTAGCTGATACATGATGCAAGTTATATTCTCTCTGCTGGTTTTAAGATTCACTGAATTGCCATAGTCACTAGTCTTGACTAAATATTAGAAAAGGGACTTGAGTAAGTAGTAGGAAAATGCCACAATTTAATCTTCAGTTCTCCTATTAAACTTATTAATTGTAGTATAAAATTGAGTATTTTGTAATTAATATTCTATTCTGTGTTGTAATAATGATATCATTAATTAACATTTCATTGTCTGTGAAACAAAGTTTATGTCATACCCTAAGAGGCATCTTATCATGAGTGATGGAAACATTGATAATATAACCACAGATATATTTGTGATAAATAATGTGTATGCACATATATGCAAGTTCATAATAATATTGGTTTCAAGTGCACTAGACAGATTTCAAAAGGGCCAAATTATCCTAGAGGGGAGATCAGACTGATCCCAGAGGGGATGGTCTAACTATCCCAGAAATGGGAGGACAGACTGAAATGATCCCAGAATTGGGTCAGGGGGTCCAACAGAGTAACAGATAGAGCCTCATTTCAAAGATGATCCATGACAGGATCCATGAAGTCTAGGGTCAGCCAGAACTGTCCCTGGTGAGGGACCAAGATCTCACAGGAAGTTCATCTGGAGAGTTTGGGAACATATATGCAGCATAGGAAGTTCTCAATGAGAGAAGCTCCATTTTAAATAAAAATTAAGTCATTTATATATGATAGAAATTGAAGACAATGTAGAACATCACCCTTTTGATTAGCCAGTAGGTGCTGTTGGTTTTTGCTTTTCACAAGAGTCAAAGAATGATGCTTTCTGTTCCTTCAGAACAATTTTTAATTTTCCAGGCTTCTTTAACTGCAGTTAGAACTGCTCATGGCATTTATGAAATCTTAAATTCTTAGGATGATTTTCCTTTTTTCCAGACTATTTTTCATCTTTTGGATGATAAGTTGCAATGACAGTTTATTGTTTTCTCACTTATTGATGGTGTATCTCACAATATCAGTTTCTAGATACCCAGATGCACTTCAAAGGTGCTACCCACAATACTCAAGGATGCTTCTGGTTCGTTGGTCAAATTCCCAGGCTCTCAGCTCTTAGGCTGGCAGGCATTTTGTCTGTTGGCTATTCAGCAGGTGTCTTCTGTTTGGTAATTTTTCCCTTCTAACCAGGTCACATCACACTTCTGGCTGCTGGCATCACTATGTCATTCTGAGTGGGAAGAGGAAGTAAAGCTCATCTAGTTGGATCTTCTCTATTTGACAGATACATCAGCAATATCCAAGTTTCATTTTCAGAGTGTGGGAAGCGCAGAGTGTTGCATATGTAAGTTTTTATTTTATAACACCTTGTTTGCTATAGCAAAACTAATTTTACAGCCTCCTTTCAGGCTTCAATTTAACTAGCTTAATATATACTATTGCAGGTATGCCTAGTCCATGCTGAGATACACAACATGGTCTCCAATGTACTGCCACTATAACTTTAAGCAAAACTTATATGTTGTAATATAGGTGCCAGTATCAATATTAGTTAGAAAATAATTGTATGTGTAGTTTCTTTTGCTCTTTGTTCAGCTGGACACTGTAGGAAGTTTAAGAGTCATGGGAACTTCCTTCCAACTTTATTCCCCATGCAGAGCCTAGGAAGGTCTGTTCCATGTTGGGGTCAGGTTTCTAGTATTTCAAAAATCTGCAGGAGACTGAAGATAATAGAGTAGGATTTCCTGTTCCAGTTGAAATAGATCCCTTGTTTGAAGCAAAATTCCTCCTGGACCATAATTTAGAAGAATATATATATATATTCTGCTTTTAGATGAAAGGCTAACCATCCATCCAGACAAAAAAAAAAAAACATAATTTTAATACAATGTTGTGAATGTCAGTAATGGCAAGTACCAGGTTTCAGACCTTCAAAGAAATTTCTACACCTTTAAATATTTTTAATTCAGGAGGAAATATTAATTGAATCTGAATTAAATTTACTTTGCAAGGACAGCATTTCTTGCTCTGCTACCTGCTGTTTGATTGCATGTCCACTGGAAAGCTTTCAGTGTTCATTTTCATTTCAGTACATGGGTGTAATTTTTTATCAAGCATGAAACAAACTGTACCAAGTGTTTGTGAAACAGTAAATTATTCTACCAACCGGTGTCCATATCTTTGCATAAAAAGCCATTGGTATGAGAGAAGCCAGTATTCTAAGTATTCTAGCTCACTAGATATTTTGGGTTTGACACTTAATTTTCAAAACCCAGCAGCACTGATAGTGTTTCCCATATAATAAAAAAAAACAAAAGACTTTCACTTGTTAGCAGCAATTGCGGCAGGGAAAATGAAATACCACACAGACACTATGTAGAAAAAGTGTGAAGTGGTTGGGGCTTTCCCAGTCTTGGTTTCACTGCTTCTGCTTAGCCTACATGACTGCAGCTGCAGCTGAGATTCCTTCTTCAGTGGTGTCTGAAAACTCCCATTTAGAGATTCCCTCTGCGCTTATTAATCTTACATTTTCATGTGAACCAGTAGCTGAGCTTTGCCAAGGGGCTCCTAACATAACCATCCTCCAGTCTCATGGGAGATGCCAGCTGGGGCCCAGATTTGACTTTAGACAAAATTTTGATCCCAACTTCATCTTCCTTGGCAAGGACTGTGACTGTTTGTGTGATTGTAGGATCCTGCTCACAAGCCATGTTTTCAGCAAACAGGAGTGAGCCAAAAGAATGTGGGTGTTTACATTTTGGGGAGGAGAGATGGGGAGGAAGGGATCAGTCACTGAATCTTACAGACACAGGTACCCTGGTTCGTGAATCCAGGAGATCTCAGGAAATTCAGATACATCAACTCCAGGTCATATTCAGGTTCTACTAGTGCTTCCCTAAGCACTTCTGCAGCTGAAACCATGAACCTTTTTCCTAGATAGATATGATCCAAACTCAGCCAGGGTCCAGTATGGGAATGGAATTAATCTTATTGAAGAGTAAGAGCTTAATTTATCTCATCTTATGGATGATGTAAAAAACATGGCAGATTAATCACCCTACAAATGTTCACTTCTAGGTGACTGTCTCGGATTTAGTCCTTTTCAATATAGACATAAACAATGAAAATTAGTTACGATGGAACTGACCTTAAGGGGCTTTTTGATTCCCTAGACCTGGATGAAAACCAAGGATGTTAATGAATTTTTTTTTAATTAACCAAATAGAAAATCTATTGTTTCAGTGAAGCACTGTGAATGATTGGCAAAAAGTGTGTAATTATCTGTCTGAATTTATTTAAACTGAAATTACAGAGAATAGCAAGGACCAGACATGTAGGAGTCCAAGATATGACCATCACATTCTGAACATGGCATATTCAGCAATTCTTCTAAAACCACCTGTGATTTGAGATGCAATAACACAGAAGAAAAGTTACACAACTTCAGTAATATGGATTTCTTTGAAGAAACATTCTACTACATGCAGTCCTTTTCTGAAATATCACACAATATCCTTTTCACCCATGAGAGCCCCAAAATTCAGAACAGTGCTGAGACTTTTCAAAGACTGTGGGTAGGCTCCAGCAAAAGCAAATAGCTATTGACCAAATACACTGTATTTTTGGGTTTTGATTTTTTAAAGGCTTCAAATCTATATCACAGTTGTTTTTTCCCTTTTTAAATTGTATTTCTAGAAAATTAATGTTGAATGGTTCCTCACATCTCAGTGAACATTCACCTGGGCTTGATTGGCACTTTGACATTATGAGAAAGCCGGGGTTGCTAAGCTGGTATGGGCCAAAATACAGGCACACCTGTGTGAAGTTTTTGCACAGTGTGTAGTTGCATTTTTCTGGACTTCAGCCAGTACTAATAACTGTCTGTACTTTCAAAAATACTACATTCATGCACAGATTCTTATGACATATTTGTTTCTTTTACATAGATATTAACTCAAATTCTCTCAGTTTCATCTCAGCTGGTTCACAGTAGTTAATATTTTCATGTTTCAGCTCTTTTCTAGTAATTCATTTCAATTTTTTATTGGGAGTTTTGTTAATTTAATCTTCAGATTCAACCTCATATTTCTTTTATTATTAAAACCCCCCAAAACAAACTAACTAAAAACCCCAAACCTGTTACATTTCTCTTTGGGGATGTAAAAGCAGAAGAGAGGTGAGTTAATCCCATGACTCCCGCACAACAGGCAAGAAATAAGTTTCTAACATTGATGCAAGACAGAGGGAAGAGAGTCTCAATATGTTAACTTTCATTCTTAATCTCACACACACACACACCTAGAGAGCCACACACAGGCATGTGTTTTTCTTCTTGTAATTTCCATCCTGATGTGATTATTCTCTAGAGACCAGTTCTAGAAGACCTTCTTTGTTGTAAAATGCTATTCATTTTAATGCTATTTAATTGTAGTAAAATGCCTTGATAATAATTTCAGTCTTATTTTATATAATTTTACCTATCATGTGATAGTATTATTTAACTACAATCAGCTGTGCATTTTACAATGAACATTCAGTGTTTTGTTAAACTTCAAAGTTTTTAGGCTAAGAAGAATTTTTATTTTTATTGCTATTATAGCTGTTCCAGTGGAATATGCAAATCAGAAAGTTCATAGCATCCTGTTTTCACATACTCAGAACTCACTGAAATACTTACAATGCAACCCGAAACTTCAATACTGTGGTTATGTCCCAACATGATTTTCTTGGAAACAAATGAAGGTTGAGGACCTCCTCATATTATTTCCATTGCTTCTCCCCAAACAAATGTGATTAAAACCCAGACAATTCCATGAAGAGCAGAACTAATGAGGCCTGATTTCCTGTTGATTCTCCTTTTGTCTCTTGGGATTTGCCTAAAAGAAATATGGGCTGGAGAGCCAATCCTTTCTCCATTTATTTTATGTGCACACCAAAGGAAAAGAAAATG
>NW_005054315.1:996867-1005575 GCF_000277835.1 Geospiza fortis
AAAGAACTAAACTAGATCATGTTTCATAGCTTAGCCCCAGTTGGCAAGTACCCAACTTGTCATGCCCAGGTCCTATATTTTCCAATACATCCTAGTTAAACCCATCTCCTCTCCTGTCTTTTGAGATATATTTCTATACTCATACACACATATGATTCCTTTAGTCTGTGGCCCATTCCCAAAAAAGTCCATTGAGTTGACTTTATTTAACTAATTGCCTACTTTAATCCAAAATAAAATCCCCTTGAGGCATTCACTAGATTTCCAATCTTCCCACGTTACCCACCATATGTACTCAGGCTCTTGAGCAAAACCAATCTCTCTAATTGTTTTGCCTTTGCCTGAGACAGGAATAAACCAGACTGTTTTCCCCAGGATATTTTTTATGTGCCCCCTGGGATCTTTAATCCCTTCTGCAGGATGTAGAAGTTGCGATTGGGCGGGGCCAGCCTGATCAGCACATCCTCTGGTGTTGACTAACAACTGTGGCTTTTACAGAATGTGCCTCCCATAATGCTGGGATTCTCTCTTAAATAACTTTTTAAAGGACATAGAGAATACTTGCAATTCCTTGATGTGTAATGCAATATGGAGGTGAGCACAGTAAAAAGGAAGCAGGCTATTCCAAACAACCATAATGTTCTGTGTGGTATCAGGTATAAACAAGGGTATGTCTAAACTCCAGTCTTTATGCAAATCTTGGGTCTTTGGCACTTTTTTCACTTTCTCAGCTTGATTTCTATTATGCAGATGTACTGGCCTGTCACCAGTCTACATACTGAGAACGAGAGTCTTTAGAAAGAAATTCTGAAAGAATTTCCTTTTTCCATGAGAAAATTATGTCTTTTACGTGTGTTTTATCAGATAGTCAGATGATGTAAATCTGTAATCACTACAGATAAAATTAATTTCCATCTGAAAGTAAGTTTCATTCACTTACTGACAAATGGAAGGATAATCTCCTAAAGTAAAAATTATCTCAATTTGTTGTGTCTATAACCATAAAAAATACTTTAAAGTGATTTATCCACAAATATCAAGAACAACATCACTAGAATTTGATTTAGTAGGTCAGACTTTGAAAAATTTTAATTTGCCTCAGACAGACTTTACCAAACCTTACAATAAAAGAAGAAAACAAGTCCTAGGAAATTGGTGTATTGGAGACTAAAGGTCTATGAGCCTAGGTAATTTAGCATTGCTAAGATGACACCAATAATTAAGAGAACAGAAATATAAACAGCATGAGAAAAACATTGGTCAATGAAGAGGCTTAGAATATTTGAACTATATTAATGGAAGGCAGAAAGAAAAAATTTGTAAAAATGAAAGTATCATTACATATACATCTTCTGTCCAGCTGTAGTTAGTAATTCTAGGCTATTACTTTGGTAGGCTGATTTGCAGGACCTCACTAAGGTGACAATGCTTATCTGACACCCACAATATTGTTGTGGGTCACCACAGTACTACTGCAGTCAAAGAATGATCCCAATATAGGACAAGTGATGTGTGCAAACAAAATTCACAGTACATTTCCTATCAAGACCACTTTGTGCCTGAGCAGCGTTGCTGCAGTCAGCATTAGAGAAGGGGGCAACTGTCTTTTCAGGATCAGAACACTCAGTGATGTATTTATCCCTTTCTCTTAATAGGCTCAGCAGTTTCCCTTCTGATTTTATATTGGTGCTTATTCACTTTTATAAAAGCTTTTTCAGAGTGGCAAGAAAATGTTGGAGGTTTGCAAGAAGACTGAGAGCATCCTGATGGCAGATCCACACAGCAGACACACCAATAATGAGGTAGCTTTAGCCTTAAGACCTTGGGGTCACTAAAAGCTGTTCAGCTCTTTCATCAGCAGTGTGGTGCACCATATGCTGATATAGGACAGCTGAACATCTACTAACCTGGTCGCAGCAGCAGCCCAAATTCCTGATCACTGTCAGATCTAGGGCTCTCACCACTGCCTTTTCCATACACGGGCTGTGGAGTCAGTCCCTGCAGCTTCCTCTGCAAACTCTATAAGGAGCAGAATTTTCTCAGCCCCGTTACTGAGGCTCACTGCATTTCTGTCACTACAAATCAGGCATATACCAGTTTTTCTTCCTGGGACAGGTCATCATGGTGCTGTGCAGCCTTCCCCTCCACATCTCAGAGGCTGGGACTGCACCAGCCACTGCCTGTGTCATCTGTGGTCTCTGCCTCCCAGCACAGCTCTGTAAGTCAGGCAGGCTGCCAGGGTGACACAGCCATATGGCCTCTGATCAAGGAGTAATTTCCATTACAGCTATATACTATTTTGCTGAGCAGCACAGACATCCCTTTAATATGGTATCTCTCTGCCTCTGCTGCTAGCCAGATGTTGGGAGCAAACCAGAATGATTATCCCAGTGGGCTGATCTGTAGGACAGCAGTGTGACTAAAGCTGGCACATGCTGTAGTATGAATAGAAAAGGAATGACCAAAAAACTCCAGACCATTTAGATCAGAACTCTCTTTGCTTTGATTAAGTAAAGTTTATTAAAAAAAAAAAAACATACATATACATATACATATACATATACATATACATATACATATACATATACATATACATATACATATACATATACATATACATATACATATACATATACATGAATTAGCAGTGAACTCAGAAAAAATCAAATCCTTTAGTCAGTAGGATGACAAATAAAAATTTCAATAGGAAGTCAAGTAACAGGAAACAAGATAGCAGAATAGGAATCAAATTGTAAATACAGTTGGGACAGCAAGTTTGAGACTCCTCCCTGCTTTGAAAAATGCTAATGAAAGGAAGGAGACAGTTTCAGACCTGGGAAGTTTTCATAATAAAATATATTGAAAACTAGGAAAGGACTTGGGGTTTCTCAGGGAAGGTTGGTTATTTTTCTTAATTAGTCCATACTGTAAAAGTAAAAACAATTACATCCACTACAGAATTTCATTAAAGGGAAACATTTAATCCAAGACAAAAAGAAATGAAGACTCATATTTTCTAAAAAATAACTTTTTTTCTCACAATAGCTTTAGAAAGCATTTTCCTACCTATATCTTACTTCAAGTCAGCTTTGTGCTTCAGAAATCTAGCAGCTGAGTCAGTGGCAACTGGCAAAAAGTTGTCTCCCTTCACAAACTAGTAGAATGTGGTTTGAACTGACTCAGAACTTACAGATGACATAATAGAGAAATTTTGTTTGGTTTTTTTTCATTGTTGATATATTTGTGGAGGGTGTTCATTTTGTATTGCAGTATATGCTTGAGAGAGAGTCTTCAAAGAGAAGTACAAGTTCAAAGGTGGGTTGAAGAGTATGCTTTCTACTTTAGAAATATTTGAAGGAAAAATATAATCTTGGTCTATGTTTTGTATGATTTTACTTTTTTTTTATGTTAGAAGGAGCAAACAGTTATTTCAAGGAGAACAAAAATCATTATTTCATCATTAAAATTCCAAATACAAACTGGGAAAACTAAAAAATTAAAACCTTGGAAATTAGATATATGAAATCAAAACAGAAACAAGATATATATTTTTACATTATAAAAATAATAGATTTTTTACTATAATCATAAATAACACAAAAAATTTATGTACCATTTTGGGCTCAAATATGGGAAACTAAAACTATACTGGTACAGTTCCGAATGCAGTATTTGGTATAACATTTTTGGTACATAGTATTTGGTACCCATCTGATACTGGGCAAATGAAACTGAAGTTACAAAGTGGTATATGAGAAAGAATAGAGCTGAATTAGTCAACAATATTATACTGAAGGCTCCATTTTTCCACCATGGTTTTTAGTTTCTCTGTCTTAAATATTTCCTAAGATTTTTCTATTGTTTCTGCTTATTTTGCTTCTCTGTGGGTTTGCTCTTCTTCAGAGCCTTCTGACCTCATTAAATACTGTCTCATAAATCACTTTCAAGAAGAAGAGGGTGAACTGTCTCCGATCTAGTTATTGTTGGCCATCTTTCAGAAAGCAGTCATCTATCCTTATTTTCAGAAATGGCATCACTACATTCAACTATCTAAACCTCCCCTTCCCTTCCTGCAAAGAAAACAAACATTGACAAGAATAAGAAATAAGGGATGAATTCCGTTCAAAATTGAAATTGAATTAAAGTAGGAAATACCAATTTTTTTTTTAGGGAGCTCTTATTTATTAGGTACCTTATGCATAAAATGCTAGTTTGATGCATGCAAAAAGTAATAAAGTGCACGGTCTTTATCAGACAATTAAGGCAGTACTGATCTAAGGTTAGAGCTCTAAGTGTCTTTCAGGCCCTTGTGCAGACCCTGTGCTCACCTGTCTCACCAGCCTTGATTCAACACACATTTTTTAGCTTAAGGAAAATAGGAAATCATACCTTCCTTGACCCGAGCAGGATAACAGCTGCTATCATGGGTACAGATTGCTTGGCTTAGGCCCTAACCAGACAAAATGATGAAATCTGACCCAGCAAAGCTCTGGGGTAACATTTGTTTGCCAAAACTTGAACAAAGGTAAGACAATACAGGCAGAGGTGTGAAGCGTTTGAATGTTTATATGAGCCTGGGATTGTCTAGACACTTTAAAGCAAGGGCAAAATCAGCTCTAATTGCATCAAATTAAAACTGAAGTGAGTGGCTGGGAGGGGTTGACAGGGCTTAGCAGCAAAACAGAAGTGAGGTTCAGTGAGACTGAATTGCTTGCCTGCTCCTGCGTAACATCTTAGCAAAAAGCTAGGAACAGTCTACTCAGCTGCAACTAGTAAGACACTTCTGGAGGGCTTTACAATGAATATTGTAAACTTCGTTTTCCTTGTAGTAAAACCGTTTCATATACAATTACCAGGTTATTGGAGAGTCATCATCCCCAGATGGCTTTTAAAACAGGTGTGACAACAGGCGCTGTAATTTATGAGAATAAGGTTAGACAAGATTACAGACAAGTCTACTGTCTGCCTCCACCAGCACACAGGACTGTGATGCCCCAGGGAGTGGAAACAAACTCTATTAGTGTAGAAACAGCAGCCAAAACCTTAAAAATCTTTTTTTTTTCCCCCCATAGGTTTTACTTTTGCTTTAAAAAAGGATAAAAGCTATACTGGCAAAATGACCTTTTCCTGGTAGAACTCCTAGGCCTCCTTCCAGCCTAGCTCCATCAGCAAAATATATCACTTAACTAACAGAATGAAGTGAGCCAGTAAAATTTCTGAGTCTAGACCAGTACTTGGCATTCTATTCCAAATCCAGTGTGGGGAGATGCTATGTGTTCATATTAAAATCCTAATTGGCCATGAATAAGTCATAATAATTATAAACATAATGTATCTAGACAGCGTAAAACCCAGGCTTATTGCTTTGCATTTTGATATTATCTCAGTACAGCCAAGAAAAATGCCTGTGATACATCTTCTTTGTGAAAGCTACTTGCAAATTAGTTTCAAAATATGAACTGCAAGATGAAAGCTACTGGAATAGCCCCAAAGCCAAAAATCAGAACCTGGTCAGTCTTTCTTGACCTCTAACTCAAGAAATTTATGATAAAATGATTATGAGCCACTCGGAGAAAATATGAATAGTTGGATGCATAGAAAGCAAATAATGGTTAGTTGTTTCATCACAAATCTGCAGAGCAGGGATTGCTGCCAGCAGCTGAGAGTTTTGCCCTTTAAGCATGTTTAACCTCACAGACTGAAAATCTTTCCATGGTATTTGAGATTTAGAGATTTAAAATCACTGTGCTCCTCCAGATGTGATCTTCCCTTCCCCACAGCCAACAAAGGCAGCTGGTGAAAAGACTGGATCATTCTTCCCAACTATAAATTCCACAGAAAAGGTCTAGGGAAAATGGAAATCCTATAAGTTTATTTTATTCAAAGTTTATACAATTTTTACTTTCCCTGTAGAATGACAGGGATAAAGCATGGAGTCAAAAAAGAAAACCAAAACAGATAACAATAAACAGGAGAAAAGGAATGAAAAATATTAGCTTTTTTTTTCCCAAATGGTTTAAAAAATTAGGTCAGTTTTCTTTTAAAAAGAAAAGAAAATTATTAAAATACTATTTCCTAAAAATGAGAAATTATTAATGTGCTTCAAACACAGTATTTTAACAAGGTTATTGAAATCTGTCTCAGATAAGGAAGGCAGCAAACATACCTTCCAGAAATTGCCTGCACCAGAGAAAAATTTTTGAAACAGGAAATACTTAATAAACAAAATATAATACTAAGAGAAAAAAATTGAGCTGTTGCTCTCATTTGCAGAAGGATTTAGGCAAGGATTTGGAAGGAAAATAACCTATTCTGACATGCTTGTTAGAGGATAAATGTTAAGAGATAAGACTACAACTATTTTTTCATCTTTTTCTCAAAAATCTCATTATTTTCAGTGAAAGGAATTGCAATTGTCTCTGTAAATAATTTTTAAAGCATATATTTTTGACTCAGAACCAACTCAGAATTAACTTTTTTGTGCTTACTATGCTTAATCTGGCAAATACTGTGCATATTTTCTGAACAAAATATGCTCAGCTAATAAATGCAAGTGTCATACTTACCCACTAGTGATATACCAGAAAAAAACCAGTGTTAATAAAGGCATATTAATTAGTTTTGGTGTTCCTCCTGTTCTTCCTTTAAGCAGACATGTATCTCTGTATTGTTCTGGACATTTTTATATCCCTTCCTTCTCTGCTTTGAGCAATATTGGTAATTTAAACAGCAGATTATTTCTTATAAGCATCATGAAGGATTTTTCCTTTCAACTTGATAATGACCTTCTTAAGACACTTTTGGGGATTCTTTTTCTTTGCTAGCTTCACCTATCAAATATTTGAGATTGATCAAAGTTACAGTGTCAACCAGATGAAAATAACCATTAAACAAAAATACCGACCAAACAAAATGTGCCCAAAATACAATCTAGAAATCCCTAAGCCTTGATTTCATTAGTTCTTTATTTTATTATTCTGGAATGAATGCCTTTCAAAATGTGAAATCTAATTCACAGAAAGGCTGTAACATGAAATAGTACATACAACTGAGAAACAACAGCAATATTTACAACTGAATAGAAACTACATGGCAGCTACTGTTTTGTGAAGTATTTCTACACTTTTTCTTTAAAAAGAACATAAAAATTATTAAAAAAAAGAAAGTATCCATCTAGTTTGGATTTGATCCTTAAATCATTAACCAGAACAATTTCATTTGTTTTCTTTGCCATTTTACATGTGTTCCTGTGTCCATGTATGATATATATAGGCTATATATATTTATATGCCATATAAATATAGGCAGCTTTAGAAAGGTACAAACAATTCTTCTCTCCTGTGAGACATTTATGTTCTGTCCTAAAACACAGGGCACTGTAGGACTGTCCTAGGCAACCCAAAATGTTGTAATCCACATCTATGCCCAAATTGCTACCATCTCTTGAAGGCACACTCCAAAGATAAAAACCTTGCTTTCTTTTCAGAAATACACAAGTATCAATTAAGAAGGATGATTTGTCCCTTCACACAATAAGAACTCATCATTTTAAAACACGTGTTTAAATCCCACATCTAATCCAGTCCCAAATCTTCTGCCCGAGGGATTGTCTGTGTAACACAGGAGCTAAAATGAGCAGTAATGTAACATATATAGGTCAAAGTAAATATTAGCATAAGAGGTCAGTAATTTAAATTCACTTTACAGGCAGTCCTTGTGGCAGTCAATGATGCAGATACAGGTTCACTAGACTAGATTGAGACAACATGAAGTTTGCTAGAAGATCCACCAAGGAAAAAACAAATGGAAGCCATAAGACCCTGCTGGAAGTTGAACTCATACTGTGCTATAGGCACGGTTTAGCTGTGAAAATTTCACACCAAGTTTTGTAGAGTTTCACACACCAGAAGTTAGGCACAAGAGCTAACATCAGTGTCCATAGATCCTATTGTAACTGTTCTTATTTTTAGAAGAAGAAGCACACAGATTTGTCAACAACTGATACCGCAGTTTCCACAAAAAAAACCGATGAAGATCTAAGCTTGCTGAACTGATTGTCTGGAGATACACTTGTTGAATGCACTCTTTCAATGGCTTTAGAAAAATTGAGGGAGCAAATCCAGCAGGTACCAGTGAAATAATCTGTATTTACAACACTGTCCTAGTTTGTCCCCTATACATTTGGCACTACCTCTATGTTTCCTTCTTTTCAGTCTGCATTTTTTCCCTGATTGTTTTCCCAGGGAGTGTCAGGCTAGCAAGAAGCACACACTTGCAGTGCATTTGCATAATGTAGCATGAACTCTTCCTCTTGTCAATGCCAGTGATTCAAGACAAGAGTCTCAATCCATAGCTTGCCAGTCTCTGTGCTTCTTCAGACAAATTCTGAATTGTGTGCTGTAACATACCAAAAATATATTTACACATTATTTCTACTTTGTAAAGCAAAGCAAACAGCAAAGTATGGATTTCTTTTTCCCTGTGGGGACAAGTGGTTGAAAAAGGATATATTTTAGAAAAACAGTTCTTAAATTTAAGTGATTCACAGACCCCTGTCTTTAGCTCAGCGCTCTTGCCATTGGCATTTTCCAGTAAACATAAGTTCCTTGATTGATATGTGATGGAAAAACTCATAACTTGCTAAGACCCAAGCACCTTCCCATGTTGACAGGCAGGTAATAAGTATAACCCTGACAAGGAGCAGGACT
>NW_005054315.1:1005594-1010036 GCF_000277835.1 Geospiza fortis
TAAGGGGAAGTATGTTAGGAAAAAAAGCAAAGTGAAGTCAATCTTGTGACAGGTACCAGCAAATACGGAAGAAACTGGGTCTCAGGAGAAACTGGAGTAAAACAAACTTTTCTGTGGAAAACTCAGGATGGTGTGGTTGTTTTTATAATATGCACCACAGTACCTCTGTGGTGTAGGCATAGTTTACCTGTGAAATTTGCACACCAAATTCTGTAGCACTTCACATGTTAGGCACAAGAGCCAACCATGAGTAATGCTATTATGTGAGGCAGGTGTGACAGGCACTGGAACATGACCCTTGTGAGACCTGCACAGACACAGCCCCTGGGGGCTGAGGAACAAAAGAAAAGGGTGCTGCCTAAAGAGACTTTGTGATGAAATAGACTGCACTTCACCATATACTTTGATTATGCTTGACTTCTTAAGATAGGATGAAGTGAAAAGAACCCTTTAAAGAAACTAAGCAGAAAAAATAAGGGAAATGGCAAAGCTAAAGCACCTCCTGTAAATAAGCTCAAAGGAGTTAGAAATGCAAAAGCTAGCATAATAACAGACAGCAAACCACCCAGTCTGACTTGCTAGATAATTGAGTGGATTACTCAGCACAGAGGATAAAAAGGCATTTTAAATCTTGAGGAGACTGGGAAGAGACACTTGACTGAAGCAGATGTCAGCAGAAAAATGTCATGCTGGCAAACAGCCACAGAAAGATAGAAAAAAACCCCAAACAAACAAGCAAAAAAAACCCCAAACAAACAAGAAAAAAAACCCCAAACAAACAAGAAAAACCCCATTCTTTCTTCTACCCATTGAGATAACTGGGGGAGAGTGGCTGGGAAATGCTCAATTTTCTTCATGTAATCCAGTTTTGTTCTTTATTCTCTCTTCTAATGACATTATTCTGTGTACTCTTCACTAGTTGGCCGGTACCTCTCAAAACCAAGCAGGCCATGAATTTCTGCAGATGCCTGTATTTTGAAGGAGAGAACAAGGAGGGATACATGCTGAACAGGTGCCAAAGCCACGTTAGTGTTTGCCCATTCATGCAGCTTGAGAGAGACAGCAGGGCTCCACCACACACTTCATTTCTGAGTTGTGACAAAGAGGCAAACAGCTGCCTCTGCCCAGAAACTTCATGAGAGGGCTTTCTCTCCCCCAAAATAGCCTCCTTACTGGAAACTGCTGATTCTAAAAGCAAACACAGAAAGCTGCTGGAATTAAGTTACGTGTGCTTTTGAAATGCTGTGTTTTTTAAATAATTTATACAGGATATTTTATTGCTTTTTTTAATGTTTGCCAGCAAAGCTTTGTTTTAAGCAAAGGTTTTACATTGCTTATCATTTATGGTAGTGACATGCTCAGTAAAAAATTTGTTTCAAAAATGGTTTAAAGTTCATGAAAAGTCTTTCCACAGAAAATTAAAAGATTCTTTTGCATCACTGACTGATTTTCTTTATTAGGGGTAAGTGCTAGCTGGCTTTCTGTACTTTCACCCAGATTGCTTAACCACACAGGGCTTTCCCCCCTTCCCTAGCAAGGCTAGAAGACAGAATTCTTTAACAAATGACCTGGGATTTATCGATTTCAGGAGGATTATTGCACCCTGAGCAACTTCCCACTCCCTGGGAAAAACTCATTGTTGTGGAAATTTCTGGTGTTTTCTGTCTTGCGTATGGATTTCTTTCACAGCTTCTCTAGTGAGAAATGCTTGTGATGAGAATAGTGCTGCTGAATTCAGTTACCCATCAATTCCATATAGGTACATTTAGATATAAGAATCAGGGAAAATTTCATACAATGTGGTATTCAGCACTTCAAGGTACTCTTTCTTGGTTTCCATGGAAAGGAAATGGGAATTTTATACTATGTGGAGCTGTGGCATGCTTTAATATGTTTCTGTTCTGGAATCCTGCTCCAGAAAAAATTGAGGTAGCCTGTATTATCCAAAGTGTAATTATGGCCATCATGAAGGTACAAAAAATATGTCTTATTAATCAGAAGTCCAAATTATGTCTGCTAGTCTATATTCTGCAGTCTCTGCAAGTGGATGTTTACAAGTTAGTATCACTACTTAATGACAGAAGAAAAAAAACCAGCTGCTTTTTATTAGAACTGAAAGATGCTACTTCTTTTGACCACACTTCTAAGCTAAACTAGGGACATCTAGGAGACTGTGGAAAATGTTTTACCCTCCTGAAGAAGAAATGAGTGGTTTTTTTCCAGTCCCTTGTTATTGGCACACACCATTCTGTTAGCACTGCTCTCTGGAACATTCAGGTTTAGAAAGTTATGATTCACTTTAGCCCCAGTAGTTTTACGTGTACTGTGGTGTGTTACAACATTTTGCAATGAGGAATTTCCCCCAGAGCTGCAGCCTTCCTTCCATCTCTCCCTCAAGAGTCCAAATGAGCCATGGGCCTTGCATTAGAGGTCAGACCACTCCTATATACATTTTCCCATCTCTTATTTCAACATAATTTCTCTTAATTTATGTAGTAAGCAGAAGAAAACTGTATTTGTAAGTATCTATAACTCTCACTAACTAATGAAATTATGTAGTTTGAATATTGCTTGCAAGTTTATCACCTCTCAAATAACCAGTCCCCATACCACACATCAGCAAGAAAAATTAATAACATGGTCAAGGGTTTCAAAGTAAATTTTACTTTTTGTAGGCTTAAAATCACAACCATGACCCCCAACAACCCCTTCTCATTACAGTGGCAGTCAGATAGATCCTAAGTATGAAGAGACAGAGAAAATATGTGCTCATTGCAAGTAACAACAGGAAGGCTGACTTGATCCCTCACAAGGTCAACATCCACTTCAAGCCAAGACAATTTTGCTTAAAATATCAGAAGCCAAAATATTGCTGAGATGAGATTTATATGTAATAACTGAGCCTTGAGCTGTCATCCCAAAACAAATGCATCATTTTCCTCCCATCAAAGAGCACAAACTTTTCCCAAATGTTCCAACTACAAGGGTGTGGGCAGAAAAATTCCCAGATAAAATAGGTTCTCTAACTGCTTCTGTTTAGCATATCAATCTATGGTATAATTTCAAAGGCTACATTTAAATAAATTTCTCTATAACTTCTGTTAACTGGCAGGAGTGGATGGAGTAAAATGCAGCAGCTGGAGTTATATAACCTGTGCCTGAAGTCATCCTAACATGAGGGGTACACTCTGAAAAGAGAAGTCACTCCTACAGCATCAGGTTAGCCATCTCTCTTTTGATTATCACAAATAGCAACTTTCTAGTTGCTCTCTAACTTTTATGAGCCTACCAGAAGAGGTAAATTGACTAAAACGGATCCAGATTGATGTCCTGGCCAGTGTTCGTTTTGTTTTAAAATCCCACAGAAATCTTTTCACACTATCAGATCACTGTCTGGGGAACACAATGGGCCTAAGTTTGTTAATGAAGCTTTACTAATGTTTCCTGCTATTTTTTCTAACTGCTTTCTATGTGGTCTTTAATGTTGAAATTATGAGGATTAATGTGCTAGGTCAACTCCTTTTAATGAAACTTGTTTTATTCCATGTCTGTACACTGGGATGAATGAAGACCTCTATTTTTTCACTTGGAAAATCACAATAAGACAATTTGAACTATTTATTTAAAGTCAATATATTAAAAGCCTCTGTCTAGTAATTATTTTTATTAATTTATTCAGCTAAGTATATATACATATGTATATATTTGTGCATGTATGTGTATATATATATCTATATACCTATATAAGCTATATATCTTATATATCTCAGCTGAATTGTACCTGGCAATTGCCTAATCAGATTGTAAGAATTATTCAAATTAAACTAATTGACAAACATGGACTTAGACAAGCATCAGAGTAAGGAAAGCAGTGGAAAAACACTGACCTATGACACTTGGGGGAATCCTGCTGTAGGATTTTGTTGTAATAATTTCTGAAAAAATATTTTTCTGTTTTTCTCTTCTGCATCCTGGACTACTCCAAAATTTTCAGCTTCTCATTTCCTGAGTCATTCTTCATTCTCTCTTGTATCTGGTGAAAGGAAAGATAAATTTTCTGCTATTTCCCTTCCTAGAAGAAATAGGCATCTAACAATTTTCTGATTCAACCCCAAAACCATACCCAGCTGGTAGCCTCATTTTTTCTATTTTTTTTCTCTTTTTTTCCTCCCTATTATTCAAATGGCCTAGCTTAGTGTCTCTCACTTCCAATTACATAAAACATTTCTTTTCCTCACACTTTCATCCAGAGTAAAGCAAGTAGCTCAGCAGCACCACTCAGCCACCATGCTTTGGCAAATTTCTATTTGCCACAGATTATAATATAATTTTTTCTGCTTGCTTGTGACCAGTATCAACACTGTTGGAATTTTTTGCTTATTTTTAGTTATGAACAGCCTGTATCTCAAAGCTGAATATTTAAAAATGGATATTCATCTATT
>NW_005054315.1:1010073-1045811 GCF_000277835.1 Geospiza fortis
CTCCTGAAAAACTGTAAAAAACAGAAATGATCTTCCAAAATATTTCTCTTTTAGATGTCTGATAGTGAAAAATTTTAAAAAGTTAATAAGCACAATACTGAGATTTCCTTTTGAACAAAGACCACCTAAACAACAAAAGGGTTCCTGAATTGCGGCTTTTATACTTTCCAGCAACTGGCACCACTCAGCAGAAGGGCTGTTTGTGAGTTTGCTACATTTTCCTTAACATTTAGTACTTTGTCTCATGCAAACCTACCAGAAAGATCCATTCAGTTTAATTTGGTTTGGCTGCAAACACAGTAATGTGTTTTGAAATCTGGCTAAATGATTATAAACATTGACTAACGATTAACAGCAGCACACTGAATCAGAGAGGTGTCTAATGATATGTATCTCTTCCTGTTTATCTCCTTCATTAATGATCCCCAAAAGGAAGAAATCAGCATGCAAATGACAGCAATTTACCCTAACTGGCATAGGCAGAGGGATGATACAAATGTGTACAAACAGGGCAGAAACGCTGGCAGAAGATAATTACATGGGATACAATTTGTAAAGATGTAATTCTGGGATGAGAAAAAAAAGTCTATAATCCTATAATATATATATATATCTCCTCAGTGGGAGGAAGGAGTGGGAGGTAAAGCCAGGGAAAATAAAAGTGACTTCCAGGATAGCCTACTGAAGAAAGTGCATTATTTTTTAACAAATTGCACTAAGCGCTGGACAATGAAAGCAACAGAGCCCTTTCTATCTGTCTTATCTAGAACAAATTTTGTCATGGTTAAATTGTAAGGAGAAAGGCCAGCAAATTATTGAAAAGGTATATTGACTTCAGAAAGGAGTAGGAATAACTCTTACGGCAAGAGACTATTTTGATAGTCTCCTTCTTTCCAACTGCATGGCAGTAATTGAAGAAATTTACTTTCTTAGCCCTCTGAAGTATATAATGAAGTATTACACTTTTTTCCAGCTTGTTCCTACAGCTTTATTATGTCCTATACCTTATCTACTTTATTCTCCTATGAAGGAGAATAAATGGCTTCTTACGTACAGGAATTTTTGGAGGGTAGCGCCTTTAAAAGCTTTTCAAAGTCAGATTTTTCTCTCCATTGTTACATTGCAATGTCAGAAAGATCTCTCCTAAAGTCCACTTTTATTCAGTCCTATTTTCTGCACTATAAAAAGAACCATCAACAGGATAGGCTTCACATTTCTCATAAAATATTTTGTAGCACAACTTTTTCTGAAGAGCCCTGAATTTCTCTGGCAATTCACCTATGTCACTGACATACAGTTGCTTTTATTGGCTCAGTAGATTTTTTTCATAAATAGCAGCCACATACAGGATTTTAATATCAAACCAAAATGACTGTTATGCACTTTTGTGCTCTTTGTTGCCTCTAAAAATCTGCACTTTATAAATCTGAGGGGTTTTCTTTATTTCCTTAACTGTCTTTAATCTTTCCAGCGCTCTAAGTTTCCATATGTTGGTAACCATAGATGCAATTTTCCTATAGGTACTTTCTAATATTTGTTTAAGACGGCAAAAAAACTAAATGTGACAAAATTATACCCTTAAAGAATTCTGTTCTATTTCTTTCAAAAACACTTGCATTTGAAAACAAAATGGTATGTCTTGGGGAAAATCCAGAAATGCCAAAAATAGTTGCAAAAAGTTCCCATAACATGACAGAAAATTTTGGTTATATAATTGAAGTCCGTAATGACAAAATAAATTAGTGGTGAAATTTTCTCTATTGCTATTAGGAAAAATTAGGAAATAGTGGTTGTAGCACCAAGCCTGTGTGAGTTCAAAACAAGCATTTGGACAAGTTCTCAGGTTCATGGTGTGATTCTTGGAGCGTCCTGTGCAGGGCCAGGAGGTGGACTCAATGTTCCTGATGGGTCTCTTGCAGCTCAGCATACTCTGTGATTCTATAATAAAAACATTTAAAAGCCTAAGGCTGTGAAAGCAACAAAATCTCTGTCACATTTAAACTTGACACCTTATTTCTCCAGGGACAAATTACCTACTGGCATGGGCTGGCTCAGATCCACAGAGATTTGAATTGTCAAAATCTGACCCAGCAGTTCCTACTTCCTCTCCCTTCACAGGAGCCAATGAACTCAATGAAAGGGGACTGGCACTTTGTTTAGAAATAGTTATGTTTGCCTATGTTACTTGTTTTTATGGTTTCTTCTGTTTATTGCAGATCCTGTGATTCAACCACACAGATCTAAGCATATTTTGCAGTATAGGGTCCAGTGCACTCCCCACAGATGTGGCCAAAGTGAGGTGTAGTCAGGAACAAAGCACTCCTTTCTTCCAGTGCCAAAGAAAACATGGAAAATTCAATCATATGTGGGTATGTGCCATAGCCTTTCCTCCAAAACCGCTGCTAGTACTTTTCTTGCTCTGCCTTTTGGGCTATAGGCAATAGTCAGCCACCTGTGGTTTAAATGAGATTGTTTTCTGCTGCGCTGGAACAGAACAAAGACAAGCTCTCTGTGCCACTTTAGCTGAGGGGCATTAACAGATGAGCCCCAGCTGCAGGCAATTTCTGCGTAACTTTGCCCAAACTGCATGGAGAATAGATATTTAGCTCCTTACCCACTCAGAGAGAGCAAGAAGCAACATGACAGCAAGGGCCAGTGTCTGCGCTTGTTTTATGTATGTTGGTGATATTTATATATCCCTTTGTGTGTAATGGGAGAGTTACACTTTCATCACTTATTGTCCAAAACATTGTAATTCTACTTGCACAAGAGCTAGGAATACATCTCTTTAAAACATCTTCCTCTCCTTTTGCTGTCAGCTTACACTTATCCAGACATATGAATCTAAAGAAAAGCAATAGTCCTATTCCCACAAGAAGAGCTGGCAGCTACCTGACCCTGTCTTGTAATTAGAGGTGTTTGCTTATTTCTTTTTTTTGCAGCACATCATGATAATAGGCATGATCTTTAAGTGACCCTTCATCCCATCCTCCTCTGTTCCTTCTGGCCCAGTTCACAATTGGAAACTTCAGGTTACTTTCTAGGCTTAGACTGGGTCTGGATCAAGCTTAACAATCTTATACTGACCCAATCCTGTCAGTCCTGGAACACTGCATGTACTGCTTGAGTAACTTCACATTGTAACCTCTTTCCTTAGGGATTCAGCTTCTTTCCAGCTGTCAATTCTCTGTGGCATCTGGCTGTGATAGTTTGTGGCCTAAAATGTACACATTGAAACTATTTCTGTGTGTACAAATCTATCTTAAACCATAACACTCAAAGCAGCTTCAAGGGACAAAGTTACAAGTGCAGAATGCAGTTTCAGGTGGGAAATAATTCTAGAACAAAACATTTATCTGTTTCTTTTCTCACATATTTCATATTTTTATTACTTCATGTCACTGCTGTCACAAAGTAAAAGAAGTCCTTGAAAAGTATACACTGGTGTATACCATTAGGAAATTTTTTTGACATATTTAAAAATATGTTTCCAATGCCACTATCCTCTATCCAATGAAAGTTTTAACATCCTGTTGCTAATTTTGTTTTGGTTTTATTGCAGCCAGCTTGCTTTCTCTGGAAATATTTGCAAGCTGTACATTTCCAGACACCTGATCTGAAACCTGATAACCAGTTACCACTTGAAACTACTACACTGAAATTTCAGATTTTAAAATTGTCATAGTGTTAATCTAATTGTTCTTATTTTTTAACATGGGAAGATTAAGCAATTACAATTAAGTTGCTGGACTGTGTCTTTTCACATTATTCTGATATTCACAGCAAAGAGATATGTAATTGGTGAGACTAACAAAGTTGTGTTTAATACATTTTAACAGGGAAGTGCTCTTTCATAAATTCAAACACATTTTTAACAAAATAGCTCTTAGTTGTCAATGGAAGGTAAATTACCTTCATGTGAATCTTTTGTCAATGCATTGCTTGTAAAAGAACTAAATCTGAGCAAGGTACTTTCTACAAAGTAGAAATGTAAATATCCCAACTACCTCAAGAGATATTTCTTCTTAAAAATATTCAGATGACAGACAGCTTGGAAGCAATGCTTCAACTTAGTATCAAAAGACCTATTGCGGTAAATCACAAATCATAATAGTAATGGAGAAACATCATAAATGAAGCTGCGGACAGACAGAGGAATTAAGATACCAGATTTTCCTGATTCTTTGGCCTTTTTCTAAAACTCAATCAAAATTAATACAAGTGAATAGTTTTCTATGATTTTGATGTTTCTTTCATGCAGAACCAACTAATGATGGGTATTTGTGATTTAGAAAACTCAACTTCTGCATGAGTGACACAGACACTGCACATTCCCTGAGACAGCATGATGGAGGAATCTGGGAAGAGAGAGAATCTTATATGCTGTACATGTAAAGAAGAAAATCCCATTCTTCAGGATTAGTTATTTTGCTCCTAGACATGTATTTCACAAAATTCCTCCTCCTGCTAGGGAATAACATAGTTTGCCTATGAAGTACTCTGCCACCTATCTGTATGAACAGCAGTAAATTATAAAAGATCATTATTATTCTTTAAGAGAAAAAAGTGCTCTATGCTTGTAGTTTCAGTTGGCAATGAATACTTCCTGGAGCATGTTATACTATGCCTGAAAACCATTTTCTGAATCAGTGAAAAGTATCAGACTGGAAAAATTTCATTTTACTTAACTGGCTAGCACTGACTTAATTCTTGCTCACTAGGAGTCCAATTTGCCTTGACGTAACACCTATTTCCAGTAAAGAGACCATCAGAATTGCTGCTGCCCAGAAATGAGGGCTGAATTACACAGTATTGTGTGAATAATTCTTCATTTTACTTTGTAAGGTTTAGTGCAGCGTATCCTGCATTTGACTATGTTAGCTGTATATAGCTGTATGTTCTGAGTTTATATAGGACTCACTGGAGTAAATTCACTGTTTTACACAGTTTGAACTGCCTTAGTAAAGCAAACCTGCCCTAAAGCTACTCATTTAACCAAGCAGTTAAGACCTGTCTTTGGCCATTTTCGGCATGTGAAATCACCAAAAGCAGTCAAAGCATACAGGTAGATCTGGACCAGAATCTCCCTTCATACAGAGGTGATTTCAAAGGCAAGGCAATCCCATTATGGATAACAAGCCAATACAAATAGCATATGAAGACACCAAAGAAGGAAACTGGTTTTAGGACAACAGCACACAGTCATACCCACCAGCAAAGATCATTCAAACAGGACCTGTACTTCCCTCTACAAGTATTTGCCTTCTACTTTTTAACTCCAGCTAAATTAATGCAGACCTGATTTGGAATAACACAAGCAGAGGAATTAAACTACTTAAAATTAAGATTTTTTTTTCAGACAGAAGAAAAGAAACAGTGAAGTGCATGAAGGAAGTATGGCTCTTATATTTTTCCCCATGCCCCTCTTGCAAAGTTGCATTTCAACCTCCCAGTAGCGTATGTAGAGACTGGACTAGATATTTTTAAAATGATTCTGTGATATTTTCTCATAGAAAATAACAAAGAACCTGAGTAGTTTTAAAAAAAAGATTACTGGTATCAAAGTGGCTCACTGAAAAAAGATTTGTGCTATAGCTGAGTTTCAATTACTTTCTACAGTATAATTATTACAGATAATAGCAGAGGATGTAATTTGAGGTGAAACTTCTGACTGAACCACCAAGTTTAGTGGAGTTAAAAATGAAGTCTGGATTTTATAAATAAAGTTTTAAGACCACACTGCTATCAGAAATTTCAGGGGAAGCCAGAACAATCATGTTCTTGTGCCATTTTTTTCTTGTACTCATATGGGAACGGAATTCAGGGCATTGTCATCCTAGTAAAATTCACAGTGAAGAAAAAAGCATTTGTCTTGGTGATTCTTTTGAAAGATTTGCTTGGAATGTTTTTATTATTTGCAGGCAGAATGAAGGTTCCCTTACATGGAAGATTTTTTAACTGATTTTTGAGATGGGTAACTTTTTCTTTCTATCGTCTAATTTAGGTTTTAATTTCCCTCAAACCAATGTTCTCCTAGTTGGGCTACAAAAGTAGTTGGGTTTTTTCTAAGAAAAGCTGAAACTACATCACACAAATTATTTTGGGTAGATGTTTTGTTCAACACTTCTCTGATCGGGCAAGAACTGTAAGAAATGCTGTTGAGATTCTTATTGAACTATTCATAATGTTTTCCACTCTGTATCTCAGCATGTGAGGCATTGTTCATATTGCCTGAAATGCTGTCCACAGATGCAGCTTCAATAATGCACCGAGCTCTTCCTTAGCCCAAGAATTTTGTCATTCACAGGAAATGCATCCTAACATTTCAACCCTGAAAGCAATGGGGAACCAAAAACATGTCCAAAATGCAGCTCTTTGAAGTAGAACAAAACAAACAGTAATATCAAGCTACATCTGAGAGTAGGAACAAAGGCGTTAATTTAAAACAAAAGTGATCTTTTTGTCCTTCCTGTTGTCTTTACAGTGCAGGTAAAATATGAGATACGGCTCTCTGAATTCTACTGATATAGCATCTCCGATTGCCTTAAAGAACTAACAGCTTGCTCAGCCCCTTTGGGGATTTTCCGTCATGATTCATATAAATGAATGTGTGGCAACTGCATGAAAGAGTGTGAAGTCTAGAGATGCTGTAAAACCATTGATGCACTTGGGTAGTTTGGAAGCCCACCACAGTGACTGACGTATTTTTAACCTACAAGCTTTAATTTAATTAATTAGGATTTCCTCCTGCAACTACTTATCAAAGTATCTTTATATGTAGCAAATTGATGACATTAAAGAGATAAGAGTATTTATTCAATTTTATCAACACACCTGAGAAGATAACCTGGCCTAGTGTTATAACTGAACCACAGAGATTCTGTCTGAAAACAAAGCAAGGCACTTTTATTCACTGGGAATGCACTAAATGGCAAATTGTATTGGCAATAAAATAGTAAGTAAATCCTCTGTATATAAATTGTGTTCAGAAAAGTTATTTTTAAATCCAAAGATTATAGCGAATAATTTTTGGAATTTCTGGCTTATTTCTGTTAAAAAATCCATAGAGTTCAATTCATTGCGGCTGCCAGATAGTTTCTTACACAGATAGTTTCAAATTTATTTCTATGTACATTTTTTAGTTTTTATTTTTACAATTACATGACACTATTATACACTAGATGAAAGGGAATAGCTGTAACTGTATTTTCTTAATAGAATATTTTCTTATTATTTTCTTAATAGAACTGTGCACACGTAAATACAAAGTACCACTTTTCCATTTGCAGAGGATCTTCTTATCCTAGTCTAACTGTACCAACAAATCTTATCCAAATCTAGACTCTTTAAATTCTAGCAGCAAAGAACAATTTATTCAATGAAAATACTTGCTTTATTCTTTTCTCTTCCTTACAAGTGTGATACAAATCACCAGTGAATTCCAAGGATATCATTATGAATGATATAGAGTCTTTTATGGAATTCTTTAAAATCACATCTAAGTAGCCAGACAGATGAAAATGATCAAGAAATTCAAGTAATAAATTTGAGGATTTTTTCTCATTATCTTAGCCATTATTTGGGTATGTTAAAGTGATCTAGGATATAAAAACTTCAATTCTGCTTTGTTTGCTTTTACATGCTTCGAATGTCAGCAATGCTTTGAATCAATAGGGAATATTTATTTATGGTTTTTATTAACATGAAGGTGTTACTTTTTTGACACTCAGTATTAAGTGGCATATGCCAGGTTTCTCCATACTATGGAAAGACTGTATTCTTAATAACATCTGAATAAAAATTCAGACTATTTAGCAAGCATAAAGAATGTTCAGTAGGCCTAAGATGATTTTTTGAAAGCAGAATTCAACTCCTAAATGGCTTCTGAGTTCTCACTTTCTTGGTCACATTAGAAGTAAACAGAAGACTTTGATTGCTGATTATGAGTGTCATGTCACAATTTTTACTGGTAAAGGGCTCAGTTCATAGCTGTCATAATGATATAAATTCAGCTTGATTGTGTGCTAAGTGTAAAAAAACTGTAGAAGTGCTCTAAGGGTACAAAAAGCATGACAACAGGTGATAGTGAACTACAAATGTAAGCATGCAATTAAAAGTCTTCATGTCTATAAAATATATTTAAAAGACTAAATCTATTGAGGGCAATATATCGCCAATGTGTGAGTTGTCTGATGCATCTCTGTGGTGATTTGGGTATTTACTCATCTTTTTTATTTCCTTTTGCTGTTATCCTTAGGTTTTTTCTTACACCTAACCAGTTCAAATGTGATAGAAATTTGCCACACAGTACGAGGCTATGCCTCTCTTTTCTTGCAATATTATTGATATTCTGACTTAATGATACTGAGTAAAATTTAGCTCCTCTCTAGAATCATAGAATTATGCAGCTTAGAAGGACCCCAGAAAGATCTTCCAACACTGTAAATAATTTTTGCAAGTTTACACTGGGAGTTTTTCTTTTGATGCACCTAAATGACTGTTTCATCAAATTCAGATGAGATTGAATGAGCCATGAAGTATTTTGCATTTACAACATCTCAGGCATTATGTTTTGGTTTTGCAAGTACAAAACCACCCCATGTTTTGGTATTGAATTGTCAATCCAAAGGAAACAATGAAAGAGAAGAGTGGTAATTATGGCAGCAGAATTATAAGATTTATTTGCCTTGCTATTGGCTGGGGATTTGTTGGAATACAAAAGTTAAACTATGATTTTCTTTTCCTATGTTCCTAAAAAAAAGTTGTAGAGTCTTTTTGAGTTCTCCAATCTTTTAATTAAAAGATATTTTGTGATTATTGTTCTGGACAATACCTGACATAGAAGTTTCAGAAGTAATAGGTTTGACATTTGAACCAAATTCTGGCCAGGCTCAAACTCCAAATACTTTACAGTGTACAGAAAAATCATAGAACCATGAATCACAGAATACCGGGTTGGAAGGGACCTCAAGGATCATCTGGTGCAAACTTTGCTGGCAAAAGTACAATCCTGACAAGAATGTTCAGCACCCTGTCCATCTAAATCTTAAAAGTTTGCAGTGTTAGGGAGTCCACTACTTCCTCGGGGAGAGTATTCCAATGGCTGATTGCTCTCTTTGTGAAAAATTTTCCTTTTCTGTCTAATTAGAATCTCTCCAGGAGTAACTTTTTATCATCGGCTTTGATCTTTTCAGAAAAGAAAGCCTCTACCTTCTTCACAGCTATGTGTTAAATACTAATGGTGATAAAGGTCTCCCCTAAGCCTTCTTTTCTCAGGGCTGAAAAAACCCAGTTATCTCAGCCTTTCCTCACATGGGAGGCTTTTCAATCCTCTGATCATCTTTGTGGCCCTTCTCTGGACCCTCTCCAACCTGTCCACATCTCTTTTGTAGAGCAGCGGCCAAAACTGAGCTCAGTGTTCCAAGCGTGGCCTAACAAGTGCTGAGCAGGGTGGGATAATGGCTCCTTTATCTGTGCTGGTGAAGCCCTCATTGAGCCAACCCAGTGTCCTGCTGTCTTGCTTTGGCACAGCAGCATGTTGGTCACTCACATGAAACTTGTTTTCCACTAAGAGCCTTCCCACAGATATTCTTCCCAGCTGGGTAGACCCCATCCTGTGCTGTTCCCATGGATTATGTTTTCCCAGGTGCAAGACATTGACCTTGTCCTTGTTGAACTTCATAGGGTTCTTGTTAGCCCATTCCTCCAGCCTGTCCAGGTCTTTCTGCGGGAAGGCTCTCCCTTCCAAAGTGTCAACTTCCCCACTCAGTTTGGTATCATTGGCAAACTTGGTCAGGGTACATTTGACCCCATCTTCAAGATCATTTATGAAGACATTGGACCCAATACTGACCACTGGGAGACCCCACTTGTGACCTGTTGACAGTTTGAAATGAAACAATTTACTGCCACCCTCCGTGTGCTGTCCATCAGCCAGTTCCCCACCCATTGCACAGACTACTTGTCTAGATTGTAAGGCAAAGAAAAATGTCTTTTTTGTGCTGCCTAACCCAATGAAATTATCTTTCAGTAATTTATTCTGATAGAGTTTCAATAAATTCTTGTCTGGTTGGAGTTAATGACAAACACAGCTGTGCATTCTGGACCTCAAATATGAACTTGAGAAAGAGTAATGCATTTTTTTAAAGAACATTTTTTAAGGAACAATCTAATGGCAAATATCGAAGGGGCAAAAGGACTTCCATATTGTAACTTGTAATATTTCTGGGAAAATAGTTTTTTAAGTGTCAAGTGTATGAAAAGGCAGGAAGAGGTTCTAGGCACTTTTGAAAATGTGACCTGCTATATTTGGGAACAGACTCTTGAAAGAATCTGTTTTCTGTTTTGCTGTTCTTGGTAATCATTTTCAAAAAGAAAAACTAATTCCACCTACAAACTAGAAGTTAATCAGCTGTCACCCTGCTGGGCATCATAAATGAAAACAGTTTCATAATGAGAAAACAGATCAAAACATGTTTCACTTCTGGTGACTGCAAATACAAAGAAATCGGTCACAAGAGGTAACAGTTTTCTGGGTAAGAAATACCTTGATGAGAGTAAATAAGCTTGAAAGTTCCCTACTTCAAAGCTGAAGTGGGCAAAAGAAGAGAGAAAAAAGTAGAAAGTTGAAATCTCTTCTTCCTCTGGGTGTGCTGGGATGTACGGAGCTGGCTGCTGGCCAGGGCTGATCTGGTAGCTGGCACAACACAGAAGACAACCTCCTTTCTTCTCCTAACCTTTATAGCAGCAAAACCAACCTACTCACAAGGCAGAGGCAGCCTGGGGAATGTGCTCTGGCTTGGAGGCAAGAAAACATATCTCACACACCCCATTCCCATTCTTCTGTGTCCCATTCACATGTGTCTTCCCCGTGTCCCTTTATGGGCCTCAACATACTCCCCATGGAGGAAGAAGGACAGCTCTGCCATTTGAGCACCTCTACTTTTGGAAGAGCTTTGTGTACCCACACAAAGTTACTGGCATGCCTCTTTCCAATGTAACAGTAACACACACAGATCTCTGGTGAATTTTGAAGAAGCCACATTCATAAATAATTTGGTTTCTTCCTGGCAAAGTTGACTGAATTGTGGAAGGATTTCCTGCTTCCTCACCCAACAAATACAGACTTAATGTTATGTTTCTTTCCTAATTTATGTTTCCATAAGTACTTACACTAATTTACATCTGCCTGTGGGTTGAGCCTGGGTGCTTCAGCTGCTGGATAAAGACTGGCTAAAGATCCAAAGCGAACACCTCCTTTTTTTGCAGCCCTGCTCCCTGTCTGAAGTCAATTCAGAGCCGACTGAAAGCAAACCACTGTCCTGCCAGTGCTATTTCAGTTTTAAGGGAGTCCAGGATTTAAACCCAGACCTGGATCCAAACTTCCTAAATGGCTTCCATCCTTTTAATTGGCTAAATCATAACCTTGGATTCAGAAACCCTCAACAATTTCACATTATTCCAAAGGGATTTTACTGAAACATTACAAAACTAGCTTTTGGTGTATTTTGGCAAAGAGAATAAAGTGAAAATTCAGCCAGTGAATAATTTGTTGTGGGATAGAGAAAGCAGGATGCTGGCAGACATCTTCCTCAGAAATCTTGACATGTAAAATAAGATTTCTATTACAACAGGTGTGTAGGGTGGAAAATTAGGTCAGACAAGATTTTCTCCTCTGTGTGCAATCACTGCTGACAGGCATATGTCTCCCAGAAGACCTAGGGAGCCAGATATTGCTCCACTGTTGTTCTGAGTCTCAGGACTGCTACAGAATTAGCTATTGCCTCAACCACTTTTAGGTCATGGTTCACTTTTAGGCATGGTTCCAGTTTTTTATGGACATAACTGCACTTAAAACACCCATAAAAGATGGGAATTACAAAATAGTGGTTTCTGTGGAAAGCACTACATGGAGCATATCTTATCTTGTTTTTCCCTTCAGTCTCAAGGTTTTATGTCCTTTCTTCATGTTGATTGCTATGTTTGTAAAGAACATCCACACAACTTTCCAATACTTTTATTCTTGGTTTAAGTTCATATGTTCAAGGACAAAGGCAATAGCTATCAGCTGAATATTTTTTTCCAGTTAATGAATTTTTGTTTGGTTTCCCATTTTTTTATTTTGCATATTATTTCAAAGTCTTATGATGCAGTAACAACTATATTTAGCTCAGTTTTACTAGCCCTGTGACTTCCCAATCTAACAGCTGACTTGCCAGCAGACCAATTAGGAAAATCTAAAGATGAGAAACTAAAAGGCGGAAAAAAGATCTGTATGTTGTTATCTGTTACATGGTATGATTCTTACTGAACATATTTATTGTTTCTGTAATTCTACCTCAATCTCTATTATTAGTATGTAAACTAAATGCATTAAGTACAAGAAAAAAAGCACAGAAACAAGACAGAAAACAGAACATAAGCAATACCACATAGGATTATTTTGCCTTATGGAAGCCGATCACTCAGTGCTAAAAGGATTAGCTACAGACACTAGATTAGGCTTATAACTTGAAATGTCTAAATTTAGGTGAAATTTAAATTCTACTTCAAAACGTGACTGAGGTTCTAATATAACTCTTCTTCAAAGCACAAGTTAAATGATCCATTGGGATATGCCTAGAGCTACTCAACAGGAAAAAATAGTTCAGGTAAGGATCAGATGCACCCCCAGCTGCGACTTCAGAGAGTGAACTTGACTTTTGGGGTGATGTGTCTGACAGCATGAGGGCCAAGGGAGGGGGCTGGGAAGGAGGTTTGTTGGTACACTGGCTCAGTGCCCCTTCAGGAAACCCAGGGGTGGTGCTCAACAACAAAGAGTAGCTGACCTGCCAAACACAGAGCTTCAGGCCAAGGATATTGACAGACTTGAGGCCTAGGCCAATTGAAAACCCATGAAGTTCAATATGGACAAACAGCAAGTTCTGTACCTGGGGCAGAAAGAGGACACATATCAGTCGAGGCCCTGGTAGAAAATACGTAGGGGTTTTAATGAATGCAACATTGAAAATAGGACAACAGTGAACTTTCACCAGAAATAAGGAAAACTGAAACATCAGGAAGTCAAGGCCAGAATGTCATGGGAACTTATGACTGCCCTTTATACAGTGCCAGTGGGGCTATGCTTGGCATAATCTGCAAAATTTTGGGCTCTCCCCAGTTCAGGACCAATGTAACAAAACAGAGCAGGGTCCAGCAAAGATCTGTCAAGATCATTCATACATGTATGAAGGAAATTTCATCCTCAGAGATCTTGGAGACTCCACCAGACCATAGCATGGCTGACTTGATCTGCTGCTGGCATTTGTCCTGTTCCACATGAGAGATCGCACTTGATCTCCTACAGGGCTCCCTTCCAACCAATGTGTCTCTAATGCCATGATACTGTGATTTTATTTGCCTGTGATGCAGGGGATCTGAAACTTAGGTCCTTGCTGGTCTCAGGGTATTTGAGAACCTAACTCCTGAACCGTTTTTAAGCAAGTGCTGTTAGCTGCTCTCCAAACATCCCAATGATCTTGGTCAAGATTCAAGTAAAACAGAAAGGAAGAGAGGGAAAAAGAGAGAGAGTGACAAAGCAAAAAGACACCAAACTCAAACTCCTGTCCTGTGTTTTCACTTCCTAGAATCATGGGATGAAAAGCAAACAGAATCTGGAAGAGGAATTTAAAGCAGCTGATAGCCTGTCCCACTACAGCTCGGACTATTCTTCAAAGTGAGCAGTATGAGTCACTGCCTGACACTTTCGTGACTAAACTCCAATATAAGCATAATTTAAGGAGTATGAAAATATCCCAAAGTTTCTGGTTGGTGGGCAATTGAGGGTGAAAAACCTTAAAGACTGCTGATAGATAAATCAGCAGTGGAAAGAATTGAATACCCTATTGAAAGAGGGAGATGTAATTTTTAACTTTGTATTTGTAAGGATGGTGAAGATTAAAATGGGGGAAGGGTTGCAAAAGATGAGGAAGAGAAAGAATAATAAGCAGAGAAAGCTGGAGGGAGAGAGGTAAAAAATTGTTGCTAAAACTGAAGAAAAAGTTTAAGATTAAAATAGATTAAGTCTTCAGTGTTATTATCAGGAAATGTAGAACAGAGTGACAGCAAGAAAATAGAAAAGTGGGGAGATCTCCCTAGATCTGGATAGATTCTTTAAAGGATAAATCAATGTTCTTTGTAAAAACAGAGGAGAAGTCAAAATACTTTCTATAATGAAGCCTAAACGCAATGAGAAATGAAGAACCTCAGATATCATCTTGCCAAGAAGAAATGCTTGACTGAAGAATGGCAGCGTAAATTAGAGTCCTGTAATTCTACATGCTAATGAGATTTTTTATAAAGGTGTACAGAAACACAAAAACAGAAGCGAAGAGAAAATTTTTCAAAATGAGCCAGCAGTGGAGATTAGTGAAACAGACAGTGGAAAAGAAGAGATGGGCAGGCAGACCTGAAGGGGTGCCAAGAGTGCCGTTAAAAAAAAAGGGCCAAAACCATCTGACAACAAGACCAATAGGAGAAGAACAAGGAGCTGAAGACAAACAGAGGTATTTAAATCCTGGGGAGTACTCAGACACTTCCTGAATATTATTCCAGACCAATGACCTGAAGGTGAGTTCATTTCCCTGCTCTGTCAGTCTTTAACTATTTTGCTAAATCTGCCCGGGCAGAGATCCACATTATTCTAATTGAGGTACTGGGATGAAAATGAAGTGGTATAGAGACAGAAGACAGTACTCTAAAACTACCTGTTTCTCTGATCTAAATTGATTAAAGAGGTCTAGGATTTGAAATAGTGACTTACAACATCTCTAAAGATAAGACATTGCTGCAATGACAGCATTCAATAAATGTTTCCAAGATATATATTAATTATCTAACTCTGGAACTGCAGGTCTTGTTCTGACCCCAGACTCTGTGTTACAATCAAACCTAAGTATAAAGTTAAATCACAGAAATTTGCCTGTGCTGCCTCCAACTATGCCAACTCTTTACAGCAATTCAACAGTGCCTCTACTTTACAGGTATCATAGTATATGTGCTAACCAACAGCTTTAGAGGAAATATAGTCAGTATCCTGTCACTAATCCCTAATAACTAATCCCTAATAAGACATACCATAAAAGCATGAAATTTAAATTAATGAAAAAGAAATAAGTTACAGAGGTGTTAAAAGGGTTTTTTTTTAAATTATATTAGTTATAACTTAATCACTGGCTATAAAATTGAAACTCTGAAACTGGACAAAACCCCCAACTTACTTTGCAAGTGCAGAGCCAGCATTCCAGCCCCAAGCATTGCACATATTTATCTCACCACATTCCACCTAAAAGTGTAATCCAGTCACTTTACCGAAAATCCTAATTTTAAGTGAAATACATGTGTGTTTTTAAATATTAAGTTTTAACTGTTCACAACCACAAATTCCCAGATGGTAAGCAGTTGCAAATAGAAAAGGGAAAGCTTGCAAAGCATGGAAAAAATGCTCTCTGGCAAAGCTAAAAAATTATAGGAACTGGCTTGCCTTTGCTATACTTTTTCCAAGATATAGAAAAGAAGCCGACAGATGGCTGCTTGCCATTTGTCATAACCCATTTCAAATATGTCTCCTTGTTACCTTTTCTCATACACTTTTCCTATTGTATCTTCAATAAAAATCTACTTCTTCTCAAGAATTGTTACAGCAGAAAGATTTTTCAGGTCTTAGAATGTCATTGGAATGCTATGAGATTGGACCTAGTGTAGGGGTCTCTCACAGCTTTGTAGCACACGCTGACAAAAACAGGACAGTTTGCCCCTTTGATTCATTTGGTCTTACTGCTCTGAACTGTGAGTGTTAAAGATACTATGAATTAGATTATTGGAAAGCAGCTCTCTGGCATTAGTCTTCAAATCATATTCATTTTTGTCATTCAAAGTTTTCACATAGCAGTCTTAGAATGTCTTGATGAATATTAAATAATTTATAAATTAGTTAACCTATTCAGGTGCCTAAAGAGGGAATTCTAGAAGCATCCAAGATACTATAAAGTATTCTTCACCCAGGCCCCAGATGCATTTACAAAAAGACACAGGTTTCTTATGTCTCTTATGTCATACATGCTGGGCTCTTCAGGGTGTCTGGGGTTCCCTAAGGAACCTCAGGGGATACAAGACATTTATGGTTTCATACACGAACTGTGCCCTGATCACAGCTCCACTGAGCTTTTCTAAGTTGATCAAGAATCAGTGATTTTACCTTCCAGTTGCAAAGCTATCATGACTATAAACAGTGATAATAAAATAATGTTTTCCACTGATGTGGTTTTAATTCAAATTTATATTAAAATTATTAGCTGGCTGTTTGAGATTTTTTTATAATTCTAGTATGCCTCCTTTCCCCTTCTTTATTCTTCTATGAAATGAAAGCTTTCTAAACTCTTACAGAATACAATTCTCTTGTTTTAAAGAGAACCAAATTGGTTAAACCTATACATAAATTGTGTCTGGGCCAACCATCTAGAATCTAACAATGCAGAGATCCAGAGATGAAAAGCAAAGTTACTATATGCAAAAGACTTCATAAAATTATGTATGGGAACTTTTTAATAAGTACGTTATTTTGTGGAAACACTTTAAGTTCATTCCAGCCCTTACAGCAAATGGATTGAATTCTGCATATTCCCTTGCACAAACAGGATAAAGCTCCCTTTTCTCACCCTGTAGGGCAAAGGATATTGGATCTTAAGGCCATAATATATCTGTACATAGGAAACTTATTACAAATCCTGGGTCTGGTCCAGACATACAGATATTTTAAGGAAACCATTCATTTGGAGAGAAAAGAAGAAATGATATCCGTCTCAGATTGAAGTTTGAGGTTCTGATTTTTTTAGGTTTTGTTGTTTTTCTAATGAATAGCAGCTGTTCAAATGTGCTCAGAAGGTAGAACGCTGAATAAGCTCCAGTGCATGGGATTATTGGGCAAGGATCTGGGGACAAGGTCAAAGGGGAGATATAAATAAATATTTATATAACAGCTCCCATTGTTGTCAGTAAGGGATGATGGGTCAGCAAATCTAAAAATCAGCAAAGCTTTATTTAGGTGTCTGGATATGAATATGAGAGACTGTACACAGTCCAGATATAAACTATGCTATGTAGCTGGAAAAACTAATATGACTGTGTTAATCTGACTTCTTACCTAGGCTATTGATTCCTAAAGACAATACTTCTGATTGTATGACACTGCTTTTTTAGATACATCCTTCATTTTAGAATGGAAAAACAGTACATGGAATGTATTGCACAAATGTACTGTACACATGTAAAGGTATATGTGTTTACAAGGTTTACTTTTTTTTTGGAAAATCTATTTCAAAAATTAAGAATTTTTTCTGACATTAATGTTGGTCTTCTAAAGTACAGGTTATAGAAACCTAACTTTCAATCAGAATATATTTTGTTGATGCTGAGAGGAGTTGTCAATGGCTGAGAAAATAACACAGACGAGCTAAAGATATTTTACTAAGTCTTACTGCTTTAACATTAGTGCACTGTCTACAGGCTTAATCCAAATTTCTCATGCAGCCATCTTTGCTGCTACTTGCTTCTGCGTACATACACTAGTACCCTCTACTGGTCTTAAATTTACTGTGGTGTTCAGCTAGTCTGAGGAGGTAGAGGCAAACCCTAAATAGACATCTGAATGATGAATATTTTCTTTTCTTCTGTTTTGATCAGGAGGTCATGATCTCTGTTCCAGTTAAAGGCACGACATTACTCGGTAATGTGGGGTGGTTTCTATCTGTCCTACAGTTCATTAAAATTGTGCATAAAAGCACGGATAGGGGAATCAACAATAAACCAGCACTGCTGGAAAAGACATAAAATACTGCACAGCTAATCATAGAGAAAATATGGCCCCTATAACAGCTCTTTGTTCTCTACATTCTTGCTGTCATCTGTTGTGCTGTTTTCAAAAATGTCAGATGTGAATTGATTGGCAACATCTTTGCTTGAGGGGAGCAAAGCTATTTAATGTATATGGTTTTCAAAATTCTATAGCAGCCTATGAAATGCTCTGGAAATATGTAAATTCAAATTTAACTCTAGCTGAAGAAAAAAGATCAGTAACAAAAATGTTCCAAGAAGAAAATATGGCTAAAAGGAGCACCATGGACAAGAAAGCATTGCATTTCTCAAAAGGCAGATGAGTAATTGTCCACATAAGAACTCTTATATGCCACTTGTACAGTTTGACAAGTTATAGCAAATAATGCAATCACTGGATTCCACCAAAAAGCCCCACATTTTTCAATACACAAATGACAATTTTTATCTTAAATGCTCCTAACACAAATATTCCCAAAAGGTTTCTAAGTAAGTGGGCATGAACTTAGTCATAATGATTTCCTAACATAAACCAATAAATAAAGCTATTTTAAACTACAGTTTCCAGAAAATGGAAAAAGGAGTGATAATTCTTATCCTGAGACTTTGAAACATCCATGCCAATATTTCCAGTTTAGCCACTGACTAGGATGCTGAATTTCAGTAATATTTAATGAAGCATGATATTGTCCACAGATCCTACAGCTCCCAATGGCTGAGATACTCTAAAAATAATAAGTTCTGCTTTAGCAATGGCACGCACTGATGAACTTTTGAAGCAAGAGGTTGGCATGGTTTTTCAGTGCCAGTGCTAGAGGATTCTTGGAGCCCATAACTAGAGCTGTATCACCAGATATTGTCACCACCAGGTTCAGCTGAACCTAGAAAGCATGAGCACCAAAAAAACTGCTGTAGGCGGAGGGAGAGCTACCCTGGATGTTTCATTTGGATTTTTTTTTATCTTATTTGTTTGGTGTTTACAGACTGTTACTTTGCATGAAAGAAATACATCCAGAAACTTTTCTGGTTTGGGTTATTTTTACTGAGCAAATGTTCTATATAATACTAAAGCCCTTAAAGATATTTTTTTCTATTATGCTTAAGCTTGGTTACCCGTGGACTTTCTCTCCCTTTGTTTTCATGCTTGGCCTTGTTACAAAGGATCACAAATTTTATGCACACCAAGGAAACCTTTGAACAGTAACAATAAGTTAAGAGACTGGACGACTTATTCTGAATGCTTGCTTTTTCAATTGTAAAATGAGAAGAATGATCTTTCCAAGGGAAAAAATTAAACAAGAAAACACTTTCTTTTTCTCTTGAAAAATGCTAAATGATTTTTAGTGACTTTTCTTATCCAACTAAATGGAAATTACCTTAACTGATTTCCTCAGCCTGGTTCTCTGAGAAAGATCTAAATAATCTCTAAGATCTAAATAATTCCCATCTACATGTCCATCTGAATGTCATTCCCTTTATTTCCCCTGTTCCCTTATCCAGTAACCTATTAAATTCTTAAGCTATTAAAGAATATATGAGAGGGAGGTGAATGATCCAAGCTATAGTATGTTCTGATATTGCCATGAAAATAAGATGGTAAGAAGATTAGAGTTCCCTGTGTCCCCCTTAAGGAAAAGGGAAGGAACACTAAAGAGGTAGTGGCTGGTAGGCCAGTCAGGAACATACATCTCTAAACTCCTGACTTGGCACACTACCTCTTTCTTAGCTAGAGAGCAATAAAATGTGCTTAGGGGTTATGGTACTAAGTTGAAAATATTGTGATTGCTTGGATCATATAAGGAAGTGAAGCACTGTGTTTTAAGCAGCAGGAGATGTAGGGAGGTATGATGAAGGGCCGGTAAGAGGAGGTTGGTTTGCTTAGTTCTGCTTCTCAGAGAGCCATTAGAGGATACTTTTAGTTGTTTGTAGTTTTATTTTTTTTTAATTAGCCTGATTGTATCACATTTCTTTTCAAGTGTGAACTAAAGATTATGAATATTTCATTTTCTGTTTTATTTCCAGATTTGCCTGCACCTTTGGATTTGGTTTGGATTGCACCTTAGACTAGCGGGTAAGGTATGTTATAAGGACAAACCAATTCACGTAAGAGGAAGAAACACCCTTTTCCCACTTCTCTCTGAATAGAGATAATCAGATATAGAAATCATAGAATCACTGAATAGTTTTGGTTGGAAGAGGCCTTAAAGATCACCAACTCCCCTGCTATAGGCAAGGACACCTTCCACTACAGCAGTTTGCTCAAAGCCCCATCCAACCCAGCCCTGAACATTTCCAGGGAATCCCCAGCTGTTCTAGGCAACCTGTTCCAGGGTCTCACTGCCTCACAGAAATGAATTTCTCCCTAATATCTAATCCTACTCTTTTGTTTTAAAGCCATTACTCCTTGTCCTCTGACTATATGACCTTGCGAAAAGTTTTCTTAGGGGCCTCCTTTAGGCACTGGAATGTTGCTGTAAGGTCACCCTGGAGCCTTCTCTATTCCAGGATGAACAACCTAACTCTCTCACCTGTCTTGATAGGAGAGGTGCTCCAGGCCTCTGATCATCTTCAACCTTTCTTACACAGAATAGAAGGGACATTCTTCAAGAAACAAAGAATTGGGAAAATAAAGCTAGAGAAGTACTTGGGAGAGAATTTCATTCAACCCACAGTACAAATCTAAGCCAAATGCACTTAAACTATTATTTTAAAAGATAGGTTTGTTGAATTAGTCTCAAATCTTTTGATGACAAGTATCCAATTCCACAGTCTTTGCTACTGTATATATTACTTAATTCAGGAGAGAAGAATTGACTCTTCTTCAATGCCTTCATAAGGTTTAGAAACAAAAACTGCTGCATTTTGGGTTCATCCCAAGTCTCATGAGGGATAATTAATATCTTCTATGTTTCTACTAAGACAAAATAAAAACAGAACCAAGACAAACAGAGAGATAAATGAACAGATAAATGGCAAACATTTTAATTCAGATAAAAGTACAAAATAATAGATAAAAGAAAATAGGACAAGGACATAAATTAAACTACCATCTGCTAGAAGTAATTTCTGGGAATACAGCTGTCAAGTCCTTTAAATTCTAAGCAGTACTGCCATTGTGGGGATCTTTTATGCCTAAATTGTGCGTTCACAACTGCCTGTGTGTTTCAAAAATACATAAGAAAATTATAATCTTAATTAGATCGAGAGTGCAAAATGAAAATCAAATTCCAATTATGAATTCTGGGAAACAACTTTAGATAGAGATCATGCAGGGATGATTCATTTGACAAGTATCTAATTTAAGTAAATATTGCTGGGTTGCAAAAGTAATTTTAAAGAAAATGCAGAGCTGGTAGTTACAGTTGCCCTAGGGAAAATATATGAGTGATATTGTCTTCATACTCCTACTCAGTCTACCCTTTGTAAAAATATTTTTATTGCCTGTTTTTCAGTCTTGGTTCACATGATATATTTTTGCTGTGTTTGGTTGAAAATCATTTATTTTACAAAATATGTGGAATATATACCCTTTCATTCACAAATATATACATATATGTGTAGATATTTTTTCACAGAGAGATAAAGAAGAAAAAGAGTGGATGTGTGTCACGAAAGCAAAGACAATCAGCTTCCCTGGCTTGTAAAATGGAAACAGCAGAAATGTATTTTATCCTCAGGTCTGAAAAAAGTCTTCCTCCAGTTATTAATGTCTCAGATGACTGTTTTCTGTGAATGAATGTCTGAACCAAGCACAGCCATAGGAAATTTAAACAGCTATTATAAACTGTCATGTGTAAAAACAGTTGAGATTATACATGGGTGGAAGATTCACCTTGACTACTATATTATAATTAATGCCCATCTTAAAGCGTCCATTTGGCAATTTTTTTGTTTGTTATCAAATGTTTATATTTTATTTACTGCCCATCCCTTTTCCCTGTCTCCCATGAGAGTCATTTCATGTTTCAGGTGCCGAAACAGTTTCAGAAACTGTAGAAACTGTCCATGTATAAAAAATGTGACAGAATTGTGACCTCTGAGACAGAGAATTTATTTATGCTGATATTTAGCCTTTTTCAATCCCTTATTTCCCTTTTCAATCACTCTCTGGAAATGATACTTTACTAATTTTAGATTGCATCATCCATTTCAGCAGCTGTATAAGAAACAAAGAATCTTTCAATCCAGCACTTGTAATAGAATCACAGAATTAATGAATTTGTAAGTGAACAGCATATAATACAAATAAAACTAAAAAGTTTTTTTATTAGGCTTATTTTTTTCTATGCTGGTTCTGGCTAGTCCAAAAAAAGCTTAGATGGAAAACGTTGTGTCATTGTTTCTATTCTAGAAACTCTATTATTTTCAGAAGTTTATAACAGAATTATAATAAATATATCATTCTGTTTACAAATTACAATGCAGTTATTTGGGTTTTTTTAAATATAATAATCTTCAGGGGAAGAGATAGGATTACACTAAGACACCATAACTAAAGAATGGAAAAATTCCAAGTTGGTATGTATATATATTTGAATCATTTAAAGTGGCACAAAATCTTCTACAGGACATGAACATTAACTTCATTTAATTAAATGATAATATTTGTACAATCAGCAGGCCAAGGTATCTCAAACTGCTCTATTGTGTGGGGCCCATGGACCCTTTTCTTCTGACTGGGTGAAAAAGCTATAGACTATATTTTCTTTGAAATGTGTCCTTTTGTTTGGTGAAAGCTGTCCCAAAGCAATTAGTGTCACAGCTTTGAAAGAAGCATAAGTAAAAATTGAAAAAGCAAAGGGGAAAGCAGCACTTACAAATCTGCCTCTCATGCCCATAAACCAGTGCAAAGTTGAGTGTCCTGGTCTAGTGAAGTAACCCTGTTGGAGGAGATCCTCACAGCCTAAAGGTGATTTCTGTCATGAAGCCACAAGGCTGCCTCTCGTGGGACATGTGTCTAGACCACCCAGCCTTTAACGTGGTTTTATAAATGTGGAAAACAACAGTGGCAGCACGGTGCTGGGCATGAGCTAACATGCACAGGCTTTTAATTCCAGGTTGCTTTATCTGGCTGTCCCAGGGCATGGGCCAAACAGATGCATAACTGCCTCCAGCTGCTCATGAACATATCCTGCATGCAGATTTCAGTGAAGGAGGGGGAAAAGGAGGAGAACATACCCTTCACAGCAAAATTTGGCTGTAACCAATTTGTTTTGATTACCAGATCCCCTATTCAAAATAACTATCTAGCCAGGTTGGCGTTTGGGCAATAAAAATTTGCACATCAGGCTAAGACCAGATGCCTCAAGGGAGGCCCTGTTGCCACAGACCCAAGTCCCAGAGATGTGATGCCACCAGAATGTGCTTCTCATTAAAAACCACACAGCATTGTATGCTGCCTGTTTCTAATATTCTTAGGCAAATAGATTAATATTTTAAAATATTCCTGTCTTTCCAGTCTTCTAAAACACTATATCCTGGAATAGACCAGGTTTAATATTTGATACAGGTACACCCATTCAGGACTTTCAGCTCAGTCTAATTCTCCTAGAGGGAGGACATTTGGCAGATAAGTCATGACTGTGTGCTCAAAAAGATGAGGAAAAAATAATTTTATTTTCATATTTTGCTTTTGACAGCAACTATTTTTGCAGACAATCCCTGTTCTGTAGTACACCCCATCAAATAGAAAAGACATGTAAATGGCAGCATTGGTCAAACTGAAAAGCAGAGTAAGCTTCAAAGTCTGCACAAGAAGAAGGGAGGTTGCTGTAGGATAGGACAGGACAGAGCAGGATAAGGTAGTGAAGGCAAGGCAAGTCAAACTCTGTTTTTTAATGTTAGTTATATTGGATGTCTCTTTCCCACATTATGTTGATATACATTCCACCTTCCATTTGCAGTAAAAACTAAATTGCTTAGTTGATTTATTTCATATTAAATGCATTTTTATTGAAAAAAAGAATTGGCAGGTTCATAGCTAAGAATCTGACTTACCTAAGTGGCTGATAATTATGCCACTAACTTGAGTGGATACAGAAACAAATCTTTATTAACATGTGCTTTCTTATTGACTCACTGCATTTAAATTGTGTCTATAAGTGCCATCTACAAAATTGTTCTGCAGGCATTTTGTGATGCTGTGTCACACTATTACTTACAAATTGGTGTAAAGGTTATACTGAAGAGCAATATCAGGAAATTAGTAATTTGTACCTAATAAAATCCAGACTGTATGCTAGGCAGCTGCTTTCTCATTGTGAGACTAGTTTTTCCTCACAAGGAAACTAAAAAAATCCAGAAAATGGCCTAGCCACAGTGCAGTTCTCAAGAAAGTCAGAACACAGGAAGTTCATATACCTTGGAAGAAAGCAATGTGTAATTTCACAACCCTCTGCATCCCATCTAGATAATTTAACTCTCTGTCTGACAATCAAGGAATGACACAATAAATCACTAAGATGGCTGTTGCATTATAAAGTAGTTTATTTCTGGTGTATCGCTTCTAGTTACTTTGATGAAAAATATTTCTTACTGAAATTGGATTTTAAGCTGTTCCCCCAACTACACCATTACATTCCTTTATTCCTTTCCTTTATATCTTGATGTACTGGGTTTTCCTTTGTTTTCCATGAAGTTCTGTGTAATTTTTAAGGCCATCTATGATCTAAAACATGGCAGAGAGGTGGTTCATTTTATAAAATCAAAATGGAGTATCTAATGCATATAATGTATGTTATTGACACAACTAGTTTCCAACTGCAATGGAATCCCAGAATTTTGTCTATAAGGTAAGACACAAAGAATTTTTAAGATTAAAGGTAACTATGCCAAAACCTGGGACCCATCCATTTCAAAACACATGCCCAGGTGATGCCTCACTGGAGTGAGGGCTCAGAGCACAGGAAAAGGTGTCCCTTGGAAATCTATTAGTATAATGCACTGTTGCATGGCCCACTGTTCCCAGATCCAGCATACTTGCCACACAGAAGCAAGACGTTGATCCACCACTTTATGGTGCCAAGTATGCAGAGGAAACAGAAGTGTTTGTCCTCTACCCTCTTGTTGGCAGTGCACTGGAGAGCAATCAAAGCTGGATGCTGCACATAAATATCACATGGAGAGTGATTGTATATTGGAAAAAAATATACAGGTTTTGCATCACAGTCCAAGTGCTGCCAGAAGTGGGTACCACACAAGAGATAATGCAAAATACCACTGTGATATAATTCAACAGAAAGCTATGAGAAGGTAAGTACTTGATGTATGTCAAAAGTTGTTTCAGTAATTCCCCATGTTTCAGCAATGTTCAATAAACACCCAGTGATATCCTTAAAGTTCACAATTCATGACACTCAGCTTATATATGGTTTCCATTAAATTTATGGATTATTCAACTTTCCTATGCAGCCATCCCCTTGAAAAAGAGCATTAAATGTTAAAAAATCACAGTTGCACCCCTGTCATTTGACTTTTTAATATGTATGTGTTTGAATGCAGCTTCCTTCCTTCCTCTACACCTCCCCATTGTCCAGTTTCCTCTTAGATAATATATACTTCCTAAAACAATGAATCTGTACCTAGCTAGAAAGAAAAAGAGAAAAGGGGCAGACTGGATTGGATCAATCTGATCACTCATATTATACATATCTGTATTAAATGCTGAATTTAATCACCAAGTACATTATACATATGAGAACGCTGCAGCATTAAGCAATAGAAGAGATCCACATGAAGATCATTGAACAGATATCCCACAAACATGGATTTGTTGGCAAGCTTAATCATGCCTATTATACCTGAACCATATTCCCTTTTTTTTTTAATTAAAAACATGACAAAACCAGAAGTTGGGAGCTATTCAGTCATAACAACCACAAACCCTTATTAAAGTGAGGTTATCCTGTATGTATTGAAGCCATAATTGAATTTTTGTTGACTTTAATGGGGAGAAGATTTTGCAAACATTCAGAAATCTGTAAGAGTTAAAAAAAAAAAGTGAAGACACTCAAGCTGGTTTCACTCTGAGTACTAAATAGGAGGAAACCATGATGCTAATCAGGTTTGACTTCTAAAATGCAGTGTTTATGGAAAGAAGTTTGAACATTAAGAAATCCACAATGGGGACTATTCAAACAAAAATACTTTATGATGATTTAATTACTTTGGGTTTGGTTATAATTTTGGCTTTTTTCTCAGGACTGTCAGCTGCAGTAGTAATGAGTGTTGATAGCTCCCTCAGGATGAGGACGTGGAAGTAGGGAATGACTGATCTTTTCTATATCACAAAAATATTTTAAGTGTTCTAAACATTACAGTTTGACTTTTCGGTTCTGAACCATATATAATATGGTTCATATATAACCACATTATTCATAATAACTACATTATAATTGTTCATAATAACAACATTATTAGTTTTCAATCCTGTGCTTCATTAAACTACAGAGGTATCTAAATTACTTCTATGAAAGCTATTTGTGAACAGCGAATTTATTACTGGTTGGCCAAAATTGTTCCCCACCTTTCAGATGCTCCATGAGAAAGTTGTCAATATTTCAGAACAAGAAAATGTTAATTGGCTCAGTTGTTTAAAGCATGATGCTAATGATGTTGATCTTGTGGGTTCAACCCCCGCATGGGCCATTCACTTGAGAGTAAGGCTTGATGATCCTTGTGGGTCCCTCCTTGCTCAGAATGTCCTGTGATTCTGTGAAAAACTGAACAGAACAAGGAAAAATAATTTATTTATTCATTAATTTACAAAACAACTTCAGACAGCCTTTGTTTTCCAACTTAGAGCAGACTCTTTATTACCTACATAATAGAAATTGCATTTCTGTTAGAATCAAAGACAACCAAACACTGAAAATATCAGCTGTGAAAGAAAATCTACAGCTTCAGACATTAATAGTGTGAAGCACCCAATCCAAAATGTTGTGTATCTAGTTTTCAAAAAAGGCTGAAGTCCAAAGATTTCCCCAGTTCAAAGTAGAAATCAACCTTAAAAAATAGGTTTAACTTTTATCTGGATGTCTAAATATGACTTAAAAGCCTTGGCCAAATTATTTTCCACTATGAAGACACCATAACACATCTAACTTATCTTCATAGATTTTAATATGCCAGAGACTATTTTATCCCTGGGAGGCAGCATGGAACTCCTTTCAGTCACACAAATTGGACAGCAGTAATGGTAGGCACCCCTGCTCCAAGAAAGAAACTTTGATATCAGGTCAAAATCCATCAATTCTTTATTAGCTCTTCCTTAAAAAAGAAACTCATTAGAAAGAAGCAGTTCTTATGAAAATCTTAAAATACAACAAGCCTGTTTGGCAGCAAGGACTCCTGATAAGTGACTTCTATACTTGATATTCACAAGATGTGAAGTTTTCTACTTCACAGCTAAAACTCATTAGGCCCAAAGGTCAAGCCCATTTCTCTCTTCAAAATTCTTTTACTAGTTGTCTAGTTTTTATACTCTCTCTGTTGGGCTGAGCTATGTATTCACTCCCCCCCATGCTGGTCTGCCTAGCTCAGGAAGTCATTCCCGTTCTTTTAGGGAACTCTGGGAGCTTGATACACTCAGCTGTTGATAGCTGGTTATCTAAACCAAAGGTCACCTTTCAGTTCTCTTTTCTGCTGAGATAAAGTCAGTTTCTTTGCAAAATCTGAGGTTAGTCTTGCCTTGCATTATTTGCTGAACTTCACAGTCACATTGTCCTTGACCATTTCTCTGAGCCTTCTCTCATCTTAAGCATTTATTGGTCAGCGACACTCAGTAAGGTGACTTAAAAGCATTTTTATATCATTGTTTCAGTAGCTAAAGGTTATAAAATACAGTGATACCAGAAAGCTCCTCTTTGCTCCAGGTGTAACTTTAGTGTGTGCCAAAAGGAAGCAATTCGGCAGGCCAAGTGGGCTTCACCACCTTATTTAACTAGCACTGTAAAGAGGCAAGATTCTGATTAAGAGACCTCACTGCCTGTAGAGCTAATGTTGTACCCTTGGCAAAGGGCCAGTTCCATGCCCCTGGGTTGTTTAGGCTCTACAATCCATAAAATAACTTGACGAGCTTTTGACAAAATTTTCACATTCCCCAAGTGTGTAGAAGTTATTCTTCATGCAGTCTTCAAACAAGCTGACACACGAGAAGCCTGCTGGGGTTGGCTCAGTTTATCTGTAATGAGCCGAAAAAAGACAGAAGCCAATATTCTACTCTATAACTGGAATCAGCAGCTTATCTCATTAACTATTCACAGTGGAGCTGCTATGCTTGAGGAAGCTTGATAATTCTCCCTTTCTTTAGGTGAAAACATATTCACTTGAGCATTGTGAGGCTGCAATTTACCCTTAGCACAAACCTCCATGAAGTAACTATTTTACTATTTAGAAAAAACTCATGGCCACTTAGAGTTTTTACAGCATTTTAGCTAAAGATGATTCTAACATTCCAAAACATAGTGTGATGATTTCCATTTGCTAGTCAAAGGTATTTCAAATCTTTACAATGTCTGAAAGCATGGATAAAACTCTCAAGGAACATCTGTAAGTTCAAAAAGCTACCCTGAAATCAAACTAGCAATAAGTGTTTCTTGACTGATATCTTAGATGCCAAATTGTACTCTGGAAGCATTTTTATAACCAGATTCCGAACTTTGAAATAGGGCTTTAGGTTTATAACAGAAACAATTACAAAAGCAAGGCCAAGTCCCTGCATCTGGATTCAATGGTCGCACCATTGGTCTTAGAAGTTCCAAATCTAAGTCTGTACAAATAAATGCTAAGAATTTCTGTAGTGCAAATACAGTGGAGGTATATTTTTTTCTTTAAGAAAAGAAAAGAAAATGGTAGTAATAAACAAGAAATATTTTTAATGTATCTACCGTTCGAGTAGGAAAAAAAATATTTACATTTCATTTTTCAGAACATATTTCTGAAAAGTTTAACCTAATACTTTCAGCTGTGTTAACCCCTCTCCCTAGATATGGCCTCAAGTGTCATTTGTAGCCGAAAGCCTAGATTTTGCTATATCTGCTTATCAGAGCAGCCATATGAAAACCACTGATTTCTAATGTTCTGGCCACTGGATTTCATTCAGACATTCAGATCACACAGATCTGTCTAATGCTGCACTACTAAAAACATTATAAAACTGAATAAGATACAGCAAAACATAATCTAAATCTGCACTGATCTGTCCTGACATGCTGAGCATTAGGAAAACATATTTTGTCTTTGATTACATGCTGTTATGCTACTTACCAGCTCAGATATGTAACAATTGTATTCTGCAAATCTATACATGAGTAAATAAAAAAAGCTGTTCATTGCTAAAATCCTCTAACTTCTAAAATGATATATTGTTTTTGTTGTGTCCAGTTCTGTTCTTATTGAGGGCATTAAGGTATCTATAGCCTATAGGAATATTTAAAAGACGGAGCAGAACACATCTCATGATTTCTCCAGGGTTTGTGGCATGTTTTGTTAACACACCTAGAGTTTTGTTAATTACCTGGCACCAGCTATACAAAGCCTCTTTCAGTACAGCCAGTTTTACTGCTGAAATACACTCAGTGTCAAGTCACCTGGGCATCCACTTTAGGATTAAATTTTGCCTTCCACTATGTAAAATCCAGCAACTCTGAAGTGTTTCTCTGTTAGTTTTTGATGCAGAAATGCACAGTATGAGAATACCAAGAATGGTAGGGGAAGCACTTGTTTCAGTCAAGAGAGTGTTTCTGAAAGCAGGGACAGATAAAAATGGAGCTGGAATAGCTGTCCAGTGAAAGAGGGAAAATATCTCTGATTAGTGCTCCTGAGGACCTTGTTAAGTTTCTGGAAATAGTTGTACATCAGGATAGCCTGTGTTATTAGGAGGCTAAGTTCATTGGCCTAAGAGTCATATGTGCTTCCTAGTCAGGTAACAAGTAGTGACAACACATTGCAGTGTTTCAAGTGTGCACCTCAAAAAGGGTAGCAAATCTTGGAGCTTAAAGGGAAGAGCCAAGTATTTGGGTCTAAGTTTTATTGGCAGACGGGACTTGAACAGCTGAGCAGCAGTTTGGCACCATTCTTAGGACAGAATTTGTTCTTCGACTTGAAATGTTGTTCTTCAGTATAAAATGAACAACACAGGCTGAGAAGGTTAAAACTGAGGAAGTGGAGAAACTTTTTGTAATTCTCAATGCCAAATAATACAGTGAAACCACAGTACAGTGAAGAAGACTCAAGTGGAGAATGTTTACTGCCCACTACTACAGATTATTATTTTTCTTTTTTTTTTTTTTTTTTTTTTTTTTTTTTTTTTTTTTTTTGGTAATACTTTAATAAAAGTTGAATTCTTAGCTGAGGAAAGAAAGCAAATGAAATAAAGTTCTCATCACCTCTTTTATTTCAGCTCTTTTTTTGAAAAGAGGGAAATATTTTTCTTTCCTCAGCTAATTCTTTAGCTGACAACATAAAGAAGAAAATTTGGCTCTCTTATGCTTCATTTGAAAGATGTGGAAGTGGCATAGAAAATGCCTAACAACAGTTTCCATGTTATTACTCCCAGGTTATTAACAGTCTGATAGAAGTATCCTATGCAGTTAAAAGAAAAACTTCCTCTTCACAACATTTCACTGGGAAAACAGAAATAAAATAAGAGAAATAAAGAGATACTGGCACACAGTCAGAGGAAACTAAACCTGCTTCTTCTGTGGTATCTCTCATTACAGATTGAAGTAGATTATTTCATTCATCCTTTTAATCACAGTACCTCTTTATTCCTTCACTTGTTAATACTTTAAGAGGCTACACCATTTCCTTCCCTTCTGCTTTGTAACTTAGAACAAAGGTAAAGCAGCAGTGCATCTCTCGAGGTAACAAGAGGAACTTGCCTCATGGGTTTTCATCCAAGCCACCCCTCAGATAAGCCAGGTCCAAATGTGCTACACTCGTTTGGGGGAAACTGAAGAGCCCTGTGTAGCTGTGGCAGTGTATACAGCACTCGTCTGTCCTGTGCTCAAAGGTCTCCGGATGCAAGTCAATCCAGAAATACGTGGTGGGCAGAAGTGTCAGCCCAGCGCTGTGCTCAAGCAAACAAACTCTGTGGAAAGGCAGACATGGGATCAAGCTAACACAGCTATGCAATCCCCGTCTGGAGCTGCCCTGCAGACACAGCCACTGGGCTCCAGCCACCCACCAGACATGCCCAAAGGCACTGGAAGCAAGAACAGCCGTGTGACATTTTTGTTTGCACTGGCACAAGAAACAGTTCTGTTTTGCTGATGGCAGCTGAGGGCCCACCAAGACTGTGGCAGCCCCTAACACCCTCTGTTCCTAACTCCCTGCCTCCTCTGCTGCCTGTGTTTCCTGCATACCTCAGTGGGCCTTGGCCTAGCATTGATTTCCCTCCCACACTGCTGACCCTCATTTTTTCTTCATTTCTTGTTAATCAGCATTTACTTCAATTAGTTTGTGATATAACTTGTCAGGCATTATAGTTCAAACACATGAAAGATCAAAAGTAAATAAAGGAAATACTGACACTGGCAGTAGACCCAGCATGCTCTCCCAATACAAATACTCAGTGCCTGAAGACAAGCAGTGAACAAGTCATGACAGCACATGGGTATTATTTCTGTAAGCTAACAGTTTGTTTTTCTGCATCATAAAGTTGAATGCAGTCCATCAACTTTTCTAGAATTCTTCATTTTTCTGCTGGAAGTTAAACAAGGCCCTAATTCATCTGCAAAAATTTATCCCCCATTTGCTGCCAAGTGGTAAAAGCAATAGTTAATTTATTACCAGCTCCAACAGAAGGCATTTAAAAACTTTTGCTTTTTCATGTGGGTCACTCATGGGATTTTCAGTCTTCTGGGCTCCCTTTTTCTGCTCTTTTGGAGACAGCTGTCAGGAAAGTCCACTTGTCCATCAAGTTTATTCATCAGTAAGACTGTGATGGTCTATTCTTCGCTTTGTTAAACCATAGCAAATAAAAACCATCTGTTTCAACTCCAAAAAATTTCTCTTGTTTAATAAACAGAATTTCAGCGCTCTCTCTCTTTCCTGCATGAGGCTGCTTGACAAGAGAAACTGAGAGAGAATCCCAGCTCGTTGCTATGAGAAGGATGGCACTGGACAGAGATAATACGGGAGGAAAGAAGACTGGAAGTTTCATTGAACCTACAGCTATTCTTTCAGCAAGGACCATGGGTTAAAGCAGTACACTTTGTATACCAGGAAGCAGAAGCTGGGGCAAGAAGGATAATCATAGGATAATAGAACAGGTTGAGTTGGAAGGGACCTTAAAGATCATCCTTCTACCATTTTACTCAGAGTGCCATAAAACCTGGCCTTAAAATCATAGAATAGAATCATTGAATCATCAAGTTTGACAAAGACCTCCAAGATCATCAAATCCAACTTTTGACTGAACACCACCATGCCAACTAAACCATAGCACTAAGTGCCATGTCCAGTCATTTCTTGAAGACTTCCCAGACTCTGTCACCTCCCTGGGCAGCCTGTTCCAATGTTCCTCATGTTCAGCCAGGTGTTGACCAACACCCCCAGGCCCTTTTTCACTGGGCAGCTTTCCAGCCACTCTGCCCCCAGCCTGTAGTGTTGCACAGAGTTGTTGTGCCTTGAACACTTCCAGGGATGGAGCGTCAACAACTTCTCTGGGCAACCTGTTCCAGCGCATCCTCACCCTCACAGTGAAGAATTTCTTCCAAATATCCAATCTAAATCTACTCTCTCTCAGCTTAAAACCATTAAGAGCAGCTAAACCATGTAAAAAAAAGTCCAAAGAGGCAAGGAGAAGATAAGTTGTCTGAAGAAGGGTATAGAGAAGAGCCCTTGCAAAGGGCAGTAACATACTAGCACTGCAGCTGCAAAGAGAGAAACAGATAACTGGCTCCTAGAAAACCCAAAACTTCATTTCTGAGAGAGCAGTCATGCTACAATAGTTTGCCAGAACCATGCTTTGATGTTGGCTCTTGCTGAAGGTTGAAGGTAACTTCTCAGCCTGTGAGCTAAGTGACCACAAGGACAGTGGTAGTGATGGAATTTTCCCTCAAACATTGCCAATCTGAACAAAGTGAAGGTATTTCACAATTAGTAAACTTCAGTGAAAATAAGAAAGACAGTTCTCTCTAACTGTATCATTTCCTCAAACTTTCATGCTTGACCTACCCTTAGCTGCCTCCCAGCCCTGCCAAAAAGCCTGTCATTTACTGCTACCAACAACAAACAGGTTCTTGTTCACATGAACAGCCTTTTACCTTCAGACTAACTTTCAGAAATGACTGTATCAGAAACTCACTTGGTGCGCCCTACAGTTCAAGTATTTCTACTTGGTTTTTCTTGTTCCTTTGAAATATTTTCCTACCACTTCATAAATCTTCTGTGTAAACAGCAGGTGCCACAGCTGAAATGGCAAATATCACTGACATGGATAATTTTCTTCACCATTCATGTGCTCTGCCTGTCCCTATACACAGTGTAAAAACTTGAAACAGTTTGTAAAGATGTTTTCCAACCATTTGCTGTACCAGATGCCAGACAATCTAGCATCAGAGAAATTATACTGCTGCAGCAGCTGTCTATCTAGATACCATTAAATGCCTCTGCTTGAAATATAGCTGAAACCTCAAATTAAAAAAACTAAAAAAATACTGTGACCACAGGGCTGTCCAAGCACATGTAGCATCTACAAGTTTCATATCACGGACAATATTTGCTGCTAACTCCCTAACTGTAAACACTACACATCACTTAAAAAAAATCCTGTCCTTAATACTTTTCATTCTCACAATTTACATTTAAAAAATGGTAAAACTTTGCAATAAATTAAACATATATATTGGAGCTGGATGTGCTTTGTTATTAAAGTAGTGTGGTTTTTACCCTGTGAACTGTTGATGCATTTACTGTTAATACAGAGTTGATACAACAATATGGGTTGGTATTGGCTTTGCTTGGCTGAAAAAAATTATGCTGAAGATAGTGAACATCATGTTAGTGTTGTTATTCTAAATGTCTGCAATATTTTATTCTGGCATTTATTTAAATGTAGCTTATATGGTGCTGTGTTTTAAATTTGTGACCAAAGCAGTGTGGAAAACACAAGGATGCTTTATCTTGCTGCTGATCAAGGCTGGTGTGGTGCTGGGGTGTTTTCTGCTTCTCACACTATCCTGCCAAGAAAACAGGCTGGCAACACACAAGAAACTGGCAAGAGACACAGCTGGGACTGCTCCTTGGATCAATTCCCAACTGATCCAAGGGATATCCACCATATGGTGTCATGCTCAGCATGTAAAGCTGGGGCAGGAAGGCAAAAAGGGGGGATGTTTGGAGTTACAGCATTTGCCTTCACAAGTCACTTTTGTTCATGATGACACCCAGCTTTCCTGGAGGTGGCAGAACACCTGTCTGCCCATGGGAAGTAGTGAATGAATTCCTTGTTTTGCTTTTGTTGTGCTTCATCTATCCAACTGTCTTCATCTCAACCTGTGATTTTTCAAACTTTTCCCCTTCCAATTCCCTTCCCCACATCAAACTGGGTAAGTGAGGGAGACTTACTGGAGTAAGTCAGCTGTGTGGAGCTAAGCTGCCAACATGACATAAAAGACAACACACAACACAAAAAAAGATTCTGCAGGTAAAAGCATGGATAATGAGCTTTTCTTTTGAAAGTGAAACTTTATTAATGCATTTGGAAGATATGACTTGTCCAGATTCTGACAACAGCTTATTGCAAACAGCTAAAGAGGTTTGCCCACAAACCCTTTTGATAATCACACCTCTCACACATTTCAAAGTCAAAAACAGTTAATCAATTAGGATTCTGATTATTTCTATTAATTTGGTGATGATCCACTGGCCACAATTTTACAGCCTTGAACATAATGCCATTCCCTATATTTACTTACCTTTGAGATGGAATTTGAAAGTTCCATACCAAAACTCAGAGGCATTCTTATGACTCAAGATCTATCCATGCTCATTTCTGCAACTTGAAAGACTGAGTTTTATGGCTTTTTAGAACAGATGAGGGAAATGGCCACATTGGCTATCTAGGGAACAGAAAATTGTGCATATCCAAAATCCACACAGCAGAACCAATTAGATACTACTGCATGGTCTTCTGAATCATGCATTTTTCACTGGACTAGAGATAGGCTTACTTTTCTGTACTGAGAATTGCTAAGAGAGAAGTTGAGAAGAGGGATGTCAACGATTTAATGACTTTAAACTAAAGTTTGCTTCTCTGGTGTATTTTAAAAGGCAATTAATGACCGCGTCTATGTTTATTCTGGTTAATTACTGGTTCTTGTCTTTTCCTCTATTGTTGTAATTTCCTCTCTATTTCAGTTCTGAGGTTTTCTGTTCACATGCATTTATTGGAGTGTCTGTCCTTGAGTATGAGTACAGAGACCAAATTCCCACATACAGACAGGATACAGGTCTCTGCAGCAGAATTGCGCCAGTATGAAGTATAAGCATTAATGTCAGGTTGGTTCTTTGTGTTGTGATGGGAGACCTATAACAAAGAATCTTTAAGGCTGGGAAAGATCTCAAGATCATCGAGTCTGACCATTAACCCTGCACAGCCAAGCCCACCACTAAACCGTGTCCTTAAGCACCATATCACTATGGGAAGAGGAAGAAACCCAGACTGGTGGATCTAGTTAGGGATTATGTGCTGAACTCCTGTGTGTATACGTGTGTGCGAGCGCACAAGATGCGTAGCTGCACGTCTTGAGTGCTTCAACAGTGCTGCATGTACCCAGGTCCCAGAGACAAACTTTCCGTAAACCTCAGAAACGGCAATTGCCGCGACCCCTGTCCGCCGGCTCCGGAGCCTATTTCAGCCACCC
>NW_005054315.1:1046904-1053736 GCF_000277835.1 Geospiza fortis
GGCCGTGCCTCCGTCCGACTCGGGCAGAGCGCGGTGAGTCCCGCCGGCCGGCCCTTCCCCAGCCCCTCACAAGGCACTGCAGCCTGCCTCCTCTTCACCTCAGTAAGCATCTCCTGAAAGGGACCTCTCACAAAAGGAATCTGAATGAGTAGGCTGTTTTGTAGAAGGAATTTTCATTAAGGAGAATATAAGGAAAACAGCACCTGAAAATTCTTCAACAAATTACAAGCTATTTGTCTCGTAAAGAATGCTAAACGTCCCATTAACTTGACCACAGATATTTGGGAAAGCTCTTCATCCCAATGAGCCTCTCCTTTGAACGGTAATAGTTTGCACATGGTAATCTTAGGGAAAAAATGTGTATCTTGTTGCTTGCAGATCTGAGAAAATCTGAATTTTATACTGCAAGCAAATAACTAATGGAACTAATAATACCTGGTACAAGTGAATTCTGTCATTGTCACAATGTTGTATAAAAGCGGGAATATTAAATGTCTGTTACTAATAGCGGGCTGTGTTCTTGTATGACTTTAATTTGAAAAGCTTTCAAATTATTCTGTTGGTACAAATAAGAATAGAAGTGTTTTAAACCCTGTTGTCCAGAGTTAGGGTGCTTAATTGGTAATAAGACATTACATAAATTATTTGATTTTCAGAAATTACTAGTGCTCAAAGTCAGTAACAGTTGTGTTTTCTTGTCTGCTTCTTTAAATGACTCTCCATTGTTGTAGCCATTCACACTTCGACGTGCAGTTCCAAGAATGTGAACTTGAGTATTGGTAGACATACTATAAACTTTTCCTCTGAGGTCTGTGCTTATGGTTTTAAACAAATTGTCTTAGCTTTATCATTTCTGATGGGTCATAATACCTGTTTGGTTTAGATTGGAATGTTAGGGTATATCCAGCATCACAGAGCAACCCACGGCAAAGGATGACAGAGTCTAGATCTATGGCCAACCAATTATTTCTTTCACTTTCTATCTCAATAATTTCCCGCATCTATTATGAATGAGATTAATTGAGCCACATTTTACCATACCAAAAGTTAATAGCCTGCCTAAAAGTTAGGCAGCTAGGTGAGGTGAGTTTGCTAATTTGGGACCTAATGAAGCTCAATTGTACTATTTCTAGTTATCTGATGAGATACATAACTGATATTATTCATCTTCAAGTGATTATGGCTTGTTTTTTTTTCTTTCACTGACTGTAGAGGGAGCCCTGGCAATTTGCTTGAGCTAGATATGTCCCTAAAAGTTTCCTAGTTTTTCTGTGAGATGAGTACTATTCTTGGTGTTCAGAATAAGCCTATAAAATTTATTACCATAGGGAGATAGCATAACTTTTTTAGAATAGGTATTTAGTAGAAGTGAATAATGGGGAAAAAATTGACACTAAAATAGAAAATGACATGGAATAAAGAAAATGGCTTTCCAACTGAACTTGGCCTTGATTGTCTACAGACTTTCTAGACAATGCAGGCAATCACTAGGTATAGAAAGGGTTTAAAATATATAAAGAATGTGTAAAAGCTTTAAAAAATAATAATTTCTTCTCTCTTTTCTTCCTCCCTGCCTCCAACAACGCAGGAGGAGCCAGGCGAGGGGAGGCGCCAAGATGGGGGAGCGGGCGTTGGCTGGGGCGCTGTCCGTGGTGCTGCTGCTGGCGCTGGGGCTGCCGCTGGGGGCCCCGGGGCTGGCCCCCTGGCAGCCGTGCCGGCACGAATCCCCAAACACGTGGAAAGGATCAACTTCGGGTTCGTATGGCAGCTCGGGGAAAACAGTTTTGTGCTCTCAGTGCGGGAGCCTGGGATGCTTCGCGCACGTGTGGCAAACCAGGATCTCTGTGGGTGCTTCTCAGGTAGAATCATAGACATGGGTGCTTACCCATCAGTGCTGAATTTCCAACACTACAGCTGCTGGCATGGAGGAATTAGCTTAGCCTTTTTGTTTCAAACAAAAGTTACTGTTATTTTCAAATAAATCTTTATACCAAGTGTGAGTTCTTTTTTGGCAAATGGAACATTTAGTCTTTTAGAGTGTATAAAAAAAAAGATATTTAATTAAATGTGTTACAAGATTTCTACAGAATATGGAATTTTATACCTGATGTAAAAAATTATATACAGTAGGAGTAAAATTCTATGGTGTAACCCAGGAGCATTTTGGAGAACAATGAGATATAGCATATCTTAAATGAATACAGTGGAAAGAGATTTGGTCCATTGCCTTTGGAGTTGTGGTTTTGTTGCAGTTTTTTTTAAGCGACTAAGCGCAGTATAAGCATATTTTGGGAAGAGATTGCTCAGACTACAACTCACTGTCCTCTGCCAGGATATTGCCAACACACATCTGTCAGATTTTGAGACAAGAAGGCAGGGATTGTTGGTAGGCTTCATATCACAAAAGTCCTATGTTGGGTCATTGTGTGACACAGAGCAGTGCAAGAGTTGTAGTCCTCTTCTGCTTGGTGTCAGGGCTGCTGCACTGCCCATGATGAACTCACCCTGACAACCTCAAGGCCTGCAGCCTAAGCTGCAACTGATCATGCAATGACTGGCAATAGTGATATATTGGTTAGGGGTTTTTTTTTGCTTCTCTATAGTTAAATTTTTTATCCACCAACATTTTATCCACCTAAAGCCTAATTTTATTCTCAAAATGCTCTTGTGCTCAGTAAAGCTACATTAAAGACATATGTACTCAGATCCCTCAATTGCTTTTGGAAATGGGATGTAGGCTTCTAACTTACTAAGGCGTTTGGGCTGGTTTTTTAGTAAAGTACACTATTTTATATACTGTTAGCATAAAAAACATTTCCTCCCTTTGTATTTCATCCCTACAAATGACATTTTCTGAGCTATGTCCTTTCCCAGGAAGAAACTGTCTTAACTGTCTGTCATTGCACTTTCACTTTGAAAGAGTACCTTTATCATATTGCTGTTTTAAGTGCTATACATTTAGAAGGTGAAGGTTTTTTTCTAACCTGTAATTATTCAGGAAAAATTTTTATTTAGACAAGTTAATATTTTTTTTCAAAGGACTGATTTTGAAATAATGAATTTTAATAAGATGTCTGCTATAAGCTTAGTTGATCTGCAGAAGGACTAAAAATATTAATACAGTATTATAACATTTTAGCAAATTAAGGATCTTTAGATAATAACATAGTGAAGATCCAAAAGTATTTTCTCCATATGCAAAGTATGTTAATTTCATGCTGTGTCTTCTCTTGCTTGCTAGAAAATACCAAGAAATTGGAAAAAATCTCTAAAATTCTATGCTTAGTTTTAAGACTTCATGCCTAGATTAGATACTACATTTAATTTTCTGTATACATATGAAAACCACAAATCTAGAGCTAGGCCACCAAATGTAACTTCCAAACTGGTAAATAAAGCCTGGTTTGCTTGTCCAAAGCAAAACTGATTCATTTTCAAAGAGTAGATTTTTCTGTATTCCTTATCTAAGAGGAGTTTCAAGGCTCAAATGATGGAATTGGAAAGTCAATTCCTAGATCTTCTGTGTTGAGTTAATATAGCCAATTACATGTTGTAGCAGTAAGTGAAGCAGGATGTGCTTCTTGTGCTGTTTGGGAGATAACCCATTTTTAATATTTACTCTCCAAATCTCTATGTATTTACTTTTAAATGCTGCTTTGGCAGCACTGCAGCTTGTCTAGTTTGCCAGGCTCCATAGCATCATGGTTTGGCCACAGGCCATTAACTTATTTCCATTCTATAAACTGAGCTGCATGGAAAAATATACTGACAACTATTAGAACTTAAATGCCTATTTATTACTTTTACTCCTAATTTATGGCAAAAGTGTCACAAAGTGAGTTGAAAAAAATCGTAGTGTAAACATGAGCTAAGTATGCTTGGGCCTTGTAAGAGTCTTTCAGTAACTTCTGGCCTTTTGACAATGCATTAAAGTCCCTCCAGTTTTTCCTGAAAGTTAGATTATACTAATTTTACATTTGCAGTCCGTGACTGTCAGTGTATAAATTGTAACTGCATGTGTGATTTTTTTCCCCAGGTTCAACAGTATACAGTCTATATATGAAAACTCCTTTGCAGGACTTACAAAATTGGAATTGCTCATGATACATGGAAATGATATTCAGAATATTCCTAATGGCGCTTTGAAAGATCTTGTGTCTCTACAGGTAATGCTTATATTTTCCTAAATTTCAAAGCTAACTTAAATGAATAACAGAAAATAAAACAAAATGTTCTTTATTGTGCCTTTTTTAGGATTAACATACCATTTCCCCCAAAATACATTGGATATCTATTAACTATGCCTATGTCTAACTTGATAATGCCAGCTAACACTCAGTTTTATTCTGACCAGTATATCATTTTTCAGTGGTGCAAAAGATTTGAATGTGGGAGGAAAAAATTTGCTTGATTGCTATTCTATTTGGATTTAGATAATAAAAATAATCTCTGGTTCTTTTTTTTTGTAATTGATGTTTGTTATGTTTTTTGTTTAGGTTTTCAAAATTAGTTACAATAAATTGAAAGCCATAACTGGCCAAACTCTCCAAGGACTTTCAAGCTTAATGAGACTGCACATGGACCACAACAGAATTGAGTTTATTCATCCAAATGCTTTTAATGGTTTAACCTCTCTAAGACTTGTCCACCTGGAAGGAAATTTGCTCCAGCAGCTTCACCCCAACACCTTTTCAACATTTCTGGTCCTTGATTACTTCAAATTGTCAACAGTAAGACATCTCTACCTATCTGAAAATGGTCTTAGGACCTTGCCTGCTGGGATGTTTCAAGGCATGCCACTGCTGGAAAATCTTTACCTTCATGGAAATCCATGGGACTGCGACTGCAGTTTGAAGTGGCTCCTTGAATGGAATGAAGTTTCTGGAGGTAGGAGCATAGGCTACCAGTGTTTATTGAACTCCTAATGATGATTTTTTTTCGTGTTCTGTGTGTTGATGGTTTTGTTATTTCCTAAGTGTTATTACTTACATGATGTCTAAGTGCAGTATTAAATTATGTTACTGATCAATAAAAAACACTGTAAAAAGCAAGCAGTTTTGTTTCATTAGATAAACATATGTATTTAACAGCAAAGAAATTAGCCATTGCATTTGGGATGATGGAAGTGGTAGTGAAGTTTATAACTGGAAAGGGGTTATAACCTTTTACTCCATTTTCTTGCACAGCAGTGTACCTTTGGTAAGGGCTGCCGATTGTCCTCAGCCAACAAAGCTGCTGATTGTATCCCCTCATGGAAGGTGGTAACATTGGATTTGAACTTGTTTGTCCAAGGAAGGAAGGGAATCAGGTTACCAAATTCCTGGTTAAGCCCTCTAACTTTGAATCTACTAATATTAAGGCTGTAGTATGCATTCTTCATGTCCATCTGTATTTCTTCATTGACCACAACTTCCTTTTATGATGAAGCAAATATATATTAAGTATTTTTGCGTGCTTACAATGTATTTATTTTCAACCATGTATTTTTTTTCATAAAATAGCTTGTCTATCTTTGTTCAGTCTTAGAGATGAGAGAAGTATCACAATGTCTAGGCTGGAATGCTTCTGTGTGCAGAAGCAAAAACGAGAGCTTTATAATGCTTCTGTATCAGGAATACACTAAATGAGGAGGGGTTTGAGTGTCAGTTTTTAGTTTGGGTATCTCAGTGCAGCAGAAGAGCTGGTGTCACACCAGAGCTTCTGCTAAATTATTAAAAGGGAATTGGCATTTAATTATAACTGAAGATGTCTCAAATAAGTGATGGAGTCCCAAGGTTTATATAATTATTTTGGAGCACGTATGGTGAATGATGGTGGGTCTTGTAATCTTAGAATACATAATTCATTGCAATTTTGCACTTGACTGTAGGACAGTGCTTTTTAGGAATGTGTGCTGCTTGAATTAGTAATATAAGTCTTCCTGACTAAACAGATATTTGAGTCATCTAACTGAAATACTGTATTTCACTAGCTTACATTTTAATGTTATTACATTCTGTTCTTGATTCAAATTGTGTGTGTATGTCTAATGGGTGTACTTAAGTTTTACTGTAAGTTATAATAGTGATATATTAGCTGAACATTCTTTCCTTAGTGCAGTGTTGGCTTGCTAGCATTTTTATTCAGTTAGGTTACCTCTTTATGCTAAAACAGTAGTGATTTTTGGAGGTAGGAATAATTTATCCATGCCATTTTCATGTATGACAGATTTTGTATCTGTATATGACTATAACATTTACTTCTTTGGGAATTCTGTCTGGAAAGAGTTATTAAATTTCTTCAGATTAGTGTAGCCACTGCCAAGTTGATTGTGGGCCAGTTTTTCCTTATCTTTGAAACATCCAGTTTGAATCTGCAAGTGACAAACTGCAGATATATATATATATAAAATAGATGTGTGTATTTAATTTGTAACACCTTTTCAAGAAAATTGATTTTTCAGACTAGCAAAGCATCTATTTTCAATTAAAATAATGGTATGAAAATTTGCCATGCATTTCCCTTTCTCCTGGCATTTTGCCTTATAACCCACTGGTATATTGTTCCTTCATTCAAAGATACCTCATTCTTCAGGACGATACTTCTTCCTAGAATAACTGTAATACATTTTATTTACTATATGGTTTCAAACTGAATCCCTAAGATACATTTGACATTTGAGTGAGCAGAACAATGTAATAAATATATGATTGTTACTTTGCAGGCAACAGTCTGCATTGACAGAAGAGAGGAGTCAAGGCTGTAATTTCCTGGTCTAGGTCTCCTTCTCTCTTTTACCTTTTTTGTATTATTACAAAGTTTGCAGTTGTTTCAGAGGTCAGGGAAGAAATGG
>NW_005054315.1:1053771-1063030 GCF_000277835.1 Geospiza fortis
TAGCTACAGTAAAATGTTTTGTGTACTGCCAATGCTGTTCTTTATAGAGAAAAAATAAAAAGCTTCCTGGATTATTTAATGAGGAAGTCCTGCATTTCTCTGGTAAATGCTATATTTTTGAAAGCTGAAAGGACCCACTCCTCTTCATATTAGATCCACAAGTTAGGCTGCCACTACAAATACAGACTTTTTGACACAGAGAGTAGTTTGATGCTGATTTAAATGTTGCCCTGCACACTTGGGTTTCTATGCAAAGAAGTCATGGTCAGATTGAGAATCAGGTGCCCATTCAGCTGTAAAACAAAGAGGTGCCACTCTGTAAGTCTTACCTTATAATCATAATGCAATCCTCATGAAATTTATTTCATATTACTGAGAGTTGTCTAACTAGAACAGTTTTTCAGCTTATTTATGTCTTGTTTTCCCTTTTATTTTTTTCTTCCTTTTTTTTTCAGGTGTTTTAAAATGCAAAAAGGACAAAGCCTATGAAGGGGGACAGCTGTGTGCTAAGTGCAGCAGCCCAAAACAACTGCAGAAAGAAGATATTCAAAACTTGGGAGATATTTCCTGTAGGAAGCCTGTAATTCAGTCCTCACTGAGGCAAAATAGCAGCACTCAAAATGAGGAAGATGGTGACAGTTACGAACTCCCTTTGGAAGAACTTCAATCCTTGCCATGGAACATTACTCTAAATATGACTGATGAGCATGGCAATGTCGTCCACCTGAACTGTGAAATCAAAAAACCAACAGGTTCTACCAAAATTCAGTGGAATCAAATCCAGACTCAGGAGATAGATATAAATGCCACAATTGTACTGGATTTTGAATGTCCAATGAATCGAGAAAACTATGAAAAATTATGGAAGCTTATAGCTTACTACAGTGAAGTACCTGTTAAATTAGAGAGGGAACTTATGCTCAGAAAAGAGCCTAAAATAATCTATCAGTACAGGCAAGGGTCAGATTATGATGCTCTTTACTACACAGGTGTAAAAGCTCAAATACTTGCTGAGCCTTCCTGGGTGATGCAGCCTCTTATAAATATCCAATTAAACAGGCGTAGGAGTACAGGGAAAAAAGTGGTGCTATCTTTTTTTACTGTGTTTTCTCAGACAATTCATACCAAAACCACCAGGCAGCAGAGAAACTGGGTAATGATAGAGCAAAATCAGAGCATGAGGACAGTACAGAGCGTGGTGGAAGGATCAGAGTGTCAGCTGAGCTGCAGTGTGAAATCTTCTGAGAGCCCCTCCATTCGGTGGCTTTTTCCAGATGGAACTAAACTGCAGGCACCTTTTAATGACAAAGACAGTAGGTTTTCCATTCTCAATAGTGGCCAACTAATAATCAAAGCAGTGAGTTACACTGATGGAGGTGTGTACCACTGCATTGCCCAAGTGAGAGATGATGTGGACATAATGCCTTACAGACTTGTTGTGCAGCCTGCCGCTATTCAGGTAGCTGATTCAGAGGTAGTGAGAGTTGAAAAAAATGTTGGAGATCCAATAGCTTTGCCATGCAATGCAATTGCCATCCCAGACCCGCAGTTGAGCTGGATTCTTCCAAACAGTCAGGTACTCAGTGATTTATCAAACTCTTCAAAAGGCTATATGCTGCCCAATGGTACTTTGCTTATTCCAAGGAGCCATGTCACTGATAGTGGCCATTACAGATGTGTGGCTGTCAATCAGCAGGGATCAGATCAGATTGTTGTAAGGGTCACAGTAAATAAAATGGTGTCTGACAGGTCATTTAAACGAATCAAACTAAAGAAGCGCCTAGGCTCGAAAGGTTTGTCAAAAACAAGAGGGCGGGTCATAGATGATGACGAGGGATCAGGGGCAGGAAGGGTGGAGGAGTTCCCACAAAGAAAGAACCGCCTAAAAGACTGGGAAATACCTTTTAAACAAAAAAGTGACCAAGTGCCAGAGGCTCAAATTAAAAAGGGAAAGAAGGGCAGAAGGAAAATGAAAATCTGGAAAAGTACTGATGGAACCCAAGACAGCAATGTTGCAGAAGGCCGGAGAGTATTTGAATCTCGAAGGAGAATTAATGTGGCAAGCAAACAGATTAATCCACAGCATTGGGCTGACATTTTGGCAAAGGTCCGTGGGAAGAATCTTCCTAGAACGACAGCTACAGCTGTCTCTGCAACAACTTCACTGCCATCAGTCATGCAGGAAACTACTCCTGCCCCTTATCCCTTAGCCAGCCCTCCATCTTCAGAGACAGGAGCTGATGTGGTGGATTCCTCTGCTGATGCATCACTTATGGGTGAAGATGAGCAATTCTCGGTCACTGTTTCACAGAACATGGAAGTGTTTCCAGTCCAGCCTGTATTAATAAGGTCAGAAACGGAACCATTCTCCAACCACAGGGCTTTAGAAACACCTGCAAGTGTGGACACTGTAGAAATTGCTTTGTCAGGTCCATATTTGACTCCCATCTCTACAACTCCACAACTGCAAGGAGAGCAGCGTCTTGATGTCAGGACAGATGATTCAATTGCACTTACTGAAGAACCTCTAGCCAAAAAAATTGTGACAAACTTTCCTAATGTTCAGAGCGGTTTATTCACAGTGGAAAATGTAGATAAAACTGGATCTTCTATATCTGAAGAAAATTCTGCTTTTGCTGAGCTACCCCTTGATGCTACTCTCCTTGCTGAGTCTCAGACTGTGGATCTTCATAGCACCTTGGAGGAGGGCTTGAAGTTAAATGAAGTGCGCCCAGTTAGTGTTGACACCGTAACTTCGGCACCTTCTCAGTTTGATGAGATCATCCCAACAGATTCTGTAGGCACTACTACTGCTCCTTCATCTGCTTTTCCATTTGTTAGAGAAAAGAGCAATGGTGCAAGATACCAACGCAAAAAGATATCCACAAGTCATACAAAAATGGCAGACTTAAGTAACAGTTTTCTAGCTGTCACCCCCATTAGGGTTCAGAGTGAAGAAGAACCTGCAACCCAGAGGAATACAGTGACTCAAGAAAGCATATCCAGCAGTTATGCTGACAATTCTCAAACAGAGCAACATAGAAACTTGGGTATTCCAAAACAAAGTCCCATATTCATTTTGCATAGTGCTAACGCTCCTCATAAAACAGCAGAGGGGTTAGAAACAGCTTCTTCCATGATTAGATTGACCACTGTGGCCACCACAACAACTCCATATACAAAGACTATGCCTTCACTTATTACTCAGCATGGTAGAAAAAGGCCTTATGGGAGAAGGAGAAGGCCAAACAGAATCCGACAAAGACCAAAGCCTTTGCCCCGTCTTGTTTTAACCACAGAGGCAGTGCCTGTAATTCCAAGGACACCTGAAATTGAAGCTGTTACCAAAACTTCTGCTGCAACTCTTAAAAGTCCCGATCTTAAAAAGACCAAAATACAGGCTAGGAAGGAGGAGCATATGGAATCCACTGCCTCCCTAATTCCTGATTCAGGTGTCACAGAGAAAATTATAAAAATCAGAGATGTGGTCACAACTTTCTCTTTTGGGCCTACTGCTTCTCCACCTGGAGCCAAGCATGTGACACACCCTACTAACCTTGAAACCTTGGAACTTCCAGTGAGTGAGCCCATCACAGTTTTATCATCATATGCTGTACATGATCCGCTTCCCACGAAAGAATCAAGTGTATCTCTGAAACCAGAGCAAAGTGAAGTGCCAGCATACCACTCATTAGGCAGTGTCTCTGCAGAGAAGGACATGAAAGCAGATTCTAAAACTGTGGATCATAAGGCAGAACAATCAAGTACCACAACTTCTCCTCCATATAGAAACAGCTCAATACTATCAACAAAACCAAAATCTCAAGAAGAGCCTAACCTATTTGACTTAGAAGTTGTGGTTAATGAAACAACTGCTGGAACATTCCAGTTGGCATATCCCACTATGAGTGACTTAAGTATTCCTGTTGGCACAGTTGAAGTTTTTAAGGACCTCTCAGTTTTAAAGGAGCCAGGGAAGCCCGCAGTATCTGTAGAAACACCAACAAAAGTTGAGCCACCTCAGCAGTATGAGATAATTACTTTATCCTCCTCTTTCAGCACTGCAGAAACTCAGACTTTTCCAGCTAGAGAGACAAAGAAATCTGTTACTTCCCAGGCTGGGACAGAGCCATCTTCCTTGGACAGAAAGGAATCTATGTTACATGTGTTTTATCATTCACAGACAACTGAAAACCCTCCTACTACATCCACTGCTTTTATGCCATTTACAAAACTTGTCACTCTTCCCCCTTCCATTTCAAGCACTTCACGTCCTTCTCTTCATTATACTGCCAAGGAGAGTAATGCCTTTAATCAAGAAAGGTTCCCAGAAGCAAAACAAGTTGGAGCAGGTGGTGACAAAATAGTGATGACCTCAAAACAGAATGTTCACCCTACTCCTTCCTCTAACCAGAACAGGATTAGCATACAGTCCAAAGAGCAGCAATTCAATGAGTTGTATAGTAACAAGTCAAACAACAGTTTACTGCTAAATCCAAGTCTTCCCCATCCACCTGCTGGAATGATACCAAGCATAAACCAAAGACTACCCGTTGTGCCTCCAACGCACATTCCAGTAAGAGGCACAATGAAGCTTCCCGTAACACAGGGCCCTCTTCGCTATTTTATAACACATCAGCCTCTTCACTACACAAACAAACCAGAGATAACAGCCTATGCAGCACATACCATCCAGGACAGGAAAACTTCTGCTTCCCAGAGAGAAACAACTGCCCCAACACAAGCCTCTCCATTTTACAAAACAAATCCATTAACTGAAAATAAGTTCAGTAATCAGGGTCAGAACAGATACAATCTTAATTCAAGATTTTTTGGGAATAACCATGTTCCAGATAACAGAGGCACAGCTGGGAGACTACCAGGTCAAGGGATCCCCTATTACCCCAGTTCCAGAATACCATTCCTTTTCAACAGAACAAGGATTTTCCCTAACTTAAGTATACATCCTAAACCAGATGTTCCTAGTCAACCAGTGCCAAAAGACACAAACGAGAAGAAGGTTGCTCAGGTCTTACCTACTGGGATTACTGTGCAGAAAGCTACAGCTATTCCAGTGCCTCCAATGCCACATGCCACAACGACCACATCACCATGGGTGGTTTTAAAGATCACCCCTCCAGCCTTTCAGCGCACAAAACCACAAATAAGCACTACAGTTCATCCTTTTAAAAATGTCCATTATCATCATCAAAAATTTCCATCTGTTCCTTACATGGGAGGCATTAAGCCACACAATTCGACTGTAATTCAGTCTTCCACTAATTTTAGAGTACACGGAGAAAGACCTAAAATTATCCCGAAGGCATCTCAGACCATGTCCATCCTTGCTGAAATGGATGCTTTTATCCCTTGTGATGCAGTTGGGGAACCCAAGCCTTTTATTACTTGGACAAAAGTCTCTACAGGTAAGACAGATAAAAAATTTATTCCGCATGGTTTGTAGGGGTATTGCACAGAAGTGCAACATGATCAGAAGAGTCGTTCAAAATACTGAAAAATGCTTCCTGTCACTTAAAATCATTGTAGAGAAAATTATTAATTGCAACTAGTCATTACAAATAATAATAGATTTGCAGTGTTTCTTGTAGTAAAAGAAAACCTCTACCATTTAATGGGTTTGTTTTTGAAGAGTAATTTTTGTCTGTGAAAAACAGCCAAATCTGCTTATTCATAGCAGTTAGAATCTATTACAGCAATACTTTTGAGTATGGGTTTGTTAACATTGCTACCTTAAATATTGATGTGTATATCATCTGCATATGCAAAAGGAACAGAAAAGTTACATGAAGATTTAAGAGGGATCCTAAAACAAGGCCTTCAAAAATTTCCTCACTGTCCATGTTTGCAAGATAGTGGTTAGTTCTGCAATAGAAACAAAGAGTAATTTGTGCTATGAAGAGAGTCTGAAGATGTTATGTGGGCCCTCCAAAGTTGTAGTTGGTGTTGAGTAAACCTAAAATCTCACTTAAAGCTTCTTTCTTGCAATAATGTACATTTTAAACCCTTTGACTTTGTCTTTCTTTTTTTCCTTTCACTGTCACAGGAGCTCTAATGACAGCCAACAGCAAGCTACAAAGGTTTGAAGTCTGGAAAAATGGTACTCTCCTTATCCGAAATGCTCAACTTCAGGATCGTGGACAGTATTTATGCACAGCTCAGAACGTGCATGGCGAAGATAAAATGATTGTTGTGCTCACAGTTGTAGCCCACCAGCCCAAAATTTTACTTTCCCGCTATCGAGATGTCACGGTCTACTTTGGAGATACCATAGCAATGGAGTGTCAGGCTAGTGGGACTCCAAGCCCATTAATTTCATGGATTTTCCCCGATAGGAAGATTTTGCAGGCAGTCACAACCACAGAAAGCAGGATAATGCTTCATGAAAATCGAACCTTGTCTATCAAGCAAGCAACTTTTTCAGACCGAGGAGTTTACAAATGTGTAGCAAGCAATGCTGCAGGAGCTGACAGCATTGCAGTGAGGCTGCACATTGCAGCCTTACCCCCCATCATCCAGCAGGAAAAGCAAGAGAACATTTCCCTGCCCCTTGGTAGCAGTATTAACATCCACTGCACTGCCAAAGCAGCACCTGCTCCCAACATCCGCTGGGTGGTCTTCGATGGCACGCAAATCCGACCTTCTCAGTTCGTCAATGGGAATTTATTTGTTTTTCCTAATGGGACTCTTTACATTCGCAATGTCTCCCCCAAGGACAGTGGGACCTATGAGTGCATTGCTGCTAACATGGTGGGAGCTGCCAGGAGAGCAGTACAACTCCATGTGAAGAAGCACGCATCTAATGCTAGGATCACTGGGAGCTCTCCTCAGAGAACAGATGTAACATATGGTGGCATCCTGCATTTGGACTGTAGTGCTTCTGGTGACCCTTGGCCTCGCATATTATGGAGGTTGCCTTCCAAAAGGATGATTGATTCCCTTCACAGGTAAATTACTATTTGGGGTGTTGCAGGTAAATTGCAGTTTGGATGAACTTACAGAAAAGCCCACTCACAGGTTTCATTCCTGACTTCTGCAGGTTTTGAATTATCCTCCCAATCCTTAAGAAGGAATTTCAGATTATATCAAAAAATATAAGTCATATTTTAGCATAGTTTTCTTAAAAGCAGTATTACTCTTGAAAAGTTAGCTTCAAGTTTTTAGGATAAGCTGCCACTGTTTGTCTTTTACAGCCACTTGTAAACGTAGCAAAGTCCTAATATACAGCTTGTGTACTGCTTGTTCAATGTGCTTACTCTGAATAATATTGCACAGGTGCCTGCTTTTCTCCTGGAAAACAGGGATCGTTGAATTTTATCTCTTAGGGAAATCATTATACACAGTAAATACAGGGCAAATAAATCAACTTATAATTACTTAAACAAACAAAATAATTTAAACGTCATGCATAAACAAATGTTACTGCACAATAAGGTCTGTGCAAACCTGGTTGTATATAAATGCCTAAAACAATACGTTCTCCAATGCTTGCAATATCAAGTAAAGTATCACTTCTACAATAACTGTCCTAACACTAAGTTGAAAACAAATTTCTGTGCTATAAATTATTCATAACTCGCCTTAGAGCACTATAAAGAGATGAGAAATGCACTGTAATTAAAATGCATAAATGGGGACAACTTTCTTCACAGCTGAACATAGTCATAATTTTTTTTGTATTGACAAAAATATATTTAGGTAACCTGTATATCACAAAATATATAGCACAAAATCCAGATTGCATTTTATACCTCATAGTGGTAACAAAAAAATACTGTGTTTCTTCTTAATTTTCCCTCATGATCTTTATGTGGCCTGCTTTTCAAATACTGGAGATCTACTTTGGGAAGAAAACTGTGGCTACTGAGGAAGTTGGTTTTGACCACAATACACCAATTCCATAGTGAAATGGAAAGGAATAATAGCTTTTTTAGCATGGAAAACTGGAATTTTTTTTTTCCTTAAAAAAAGGAAAGCTTAGCAACATTTGGCTTCTTTGTGACTTTTCTAAAGGTTTAATATTTATACCCAGAGCCAGAGGAAGTTTCCTCATCTCTGTTTTCAGCTGAAGACCAATGTACCAAACTCCATTATGGTCCATATAGGCTCCTGTGGATTATATAATTCAGAGGTCTCATGTTTCAATGTTATAGAATAATGTACAAGTAGTCAGAAATGTCAAAACCACCATAATTTTTTACCATACCATAATTAATTAAACACAATAAAATTACTTAGTTACAAGTGAGTAGAATTATTTTTTTTCATTTGTTTTTTGGTGGTGAATATCCTGGAAGTTTCTGACCATCTAATTATTTAACAGTAGCAATTTTCCTCTCCTATTCTTTTTTTTCTTTTGATACTGTTGAGTTGTTATTCTCCCACAGATTTCCCTCAGTAGTTTATACACAAAACGTGATTTTGTAGCTCATGTTAGGTTCTTTTTTCTTTCCTTACAGCACTTTGGAGACTAGAATCAAAGTATTCAGCAATGGGACTTTGGTTGTTCATTCAGTTACAGACAAAGATGCAGGAGACTACTTGTGTGTGGCCCGCAATAAGATAGGGGATGACTACGTGGTTCTCAAAGTGAATGTGATGATGAAACCAGCAAAAATAGAGCATAAGAACGAGAATAACCACAAGGTCAAGTATGGAGGGGACCTGAAAGTTGATTGTGTAGCCACAGGTCTGCCAAACCCAGAGATCTCCTGGGGTCTTCCAGATGGCAGCATGATCAATACTTTCATGCAGTCGGATGACAGTGGCAGCCGGACGAAGCGATACGTGGTCTTTGATAATGGAACCCTGTATTTCAATGATGTTGGACTGAGAGAGGAAGGGGACTACACCTGCTATGCTGAAAACCAGATTGGGAAGGATGAAATGAAAGTGCGGGTCAAAGTGGTGGCAGAGCCTGCAATCATCAGGAACAAAACATTCATCACTATTAACGTACCTTATGGCGATGTTGTCACAGTAGCGTGTGAAGCCAAAGGAGAACCCACTCCCAAGGTGACCTGGCTTTCCCCAACCAACAGGCCTATTCCTGCCCTGTCTGACAAGTACCAGATATACAGAGATGGCACCCTCCTCATCCAAAAGGCCCAAAGGTCTGACAGTGGTAACTATACTTGTGTAGCCCGGAACAGTGCTGGAGAAGATCGGAAGATAGTCTGGATCCATGTTGACGTTCAGCCTCCCAGAATCAATGGTCATCTCAGTGCAATAACATCTGTGC
>NW_005054315.1:1063071-1084770 GCF_000277835.1 Geospiza fortis
TGCTCCTCGTGTCCTGTGGGCTTTTCCAGAAGGAGTAATCTTACCGGCTCCCTACTATGGGAACAGGATCACTGTGCATCGCAATGGAACGCTGGACATCAGAGGAGTGAGACAGACAGACGCCGTGCAGCTTGTGTGCATTGGACGGAATGAAGGTGGGGAAGCGAGACTGCTTGTGCAGCTCCTCATTACAGACCACTTGGAGAAACCCTCCTTCAGAGACCCTGTCAGTGAAAGGATCACTGCCATTGCTGGGCACAGCATCAACCTGAACTGCTCAGTCCAGGGGAACCCCAAACCCAGCACAAGTTGGATCCTTCCCAATGGCTCTGAAGTGCTGAGTGGCAGTCGCCTGCACAGATTTTACCATAAGAGGGATGGGATCTTACACATCAGCAGCTTATCTGCTGGGGATGCTGGCACCTACCGCTGTACAGCCAGAAACCCGGGAGGGTATGTGGAACGAGTAGTCTTCCTGAAGGTGGGACTCAGGCCAGAAATTAGCAACCAGTACAACAACCTGGTGAGCATCATCAATGGAGAAACTCTGCAGCTTCACTGCATCACCCAAGCAAACCAGCGGGCGCAAATTTCTTGGACACTGCCCAGTGGTATGGTTATGGATGCCCCCCAGGCCATGGGTCGCTTTTCCTTGATGGAGAATGGCTCATTGACAGTGCGTGAGGCTTCTGTATTTGACAGGGGCACCTACCTGTGCAAAGTGTCAACAGAGTATGGCACTTCTGTTATGACTGTGCCTGTCATTGTCATCGCCTATCCTCCTCGGATCACCAGTGAGCCAGCACCTGTCATTTATGCCAGACCTGGAAATTCAGTTAAACTGAACTGCATGGCCATTGGGATTCCTAAAGCAGAAATAACATGGGAGCTTCCAGATAAATCACATCTGACAACAGGAGCTCAATCCCGTCTGTATGGAAACAAATTCCTCCATCCTCAGGGGTCATTAGTCATCCAGCAGTCCACTCAAAGGGATGCAGGCTTCTATAAATGCACTGCTAAAAATATACTAGGCAGTGATTCTAAAACAACCTACATACACATATTCTAACATTAAAACTAGTGCCTTTAACTGGATACTGGTGTTCAAGTCACTGCCAAACGAGTGCAATGAGGAGAGTACTGCTTGCAACAATAGCTAACAAGAGAAGAAAAAGGAATTAATCTGCATCTCTTTTGTACTCAGTATGGTAGTAAGTCTGGAACTGAGAAGACTAACATGTTATAAAAGGTCTTAAAATTGTTAAGGCAGTGTAATGTTTTTCATGCTGTCCAATAGCATCTAAGACCTAAAGTACTCTGTGGTCAATAGTCCAAAGCTATTTCTTGTTCTAACAAGCACCTTAAAAGTACCAAAGAAGTATTAACTGTTCATAAGTGAGCTGCAGTGATAGAAGTACTTTAGTAAAACATAATTTTCTTTATACCCTGCAGCGCCTTTTCATAATCTAGGCTTATAGAATATGATTATTAACCTTTCTGTTCATGCTTCTATCAGCTCTTCAAAATCAAAGACTAAATTAGCAAATAAGAGTGATCTATTTTAATAAAAATACATGCAGAGATTAGCTACCTTAACATATGAACATACATTTGCCAGCTACTAAGGATGCTATGGTCAATTAATTCATTATCTATTTTATATATATTTTTTAATCTGACTATGAGACTAGAAAGAGTAACAATGAAATTGGTCTCATTTTATAAATTATTGGTCTTTACAAGACTCTGATACATTACAGTGTTTTATAATATTAAGGTCAATATACTGTACATTTTATAATAAAAAAATAAAATATTTTCCAAAGAATATATTCATTGGTTTTCTTTTTTTTTTTTTTTTTCTTTTCTTTTTTTCTTTTTTCAGAAAATAAGGAACTCCAGGCAGTGGGAGTATGGAGTTAGGTCAAAAAGCCTGAAGTAATGTAGTGTTATATGTACTTGTATTTGACCCAAATTCTAGTTCATTCATTTACAGATGTTTTAGGGAAGACAAATTAATATAATTGTTTATCTTTTTAAAAGTGATTTATTAATAGAAATTTATGAATATTTCAGCATATATTTGAAATGGTAATACTTTTTCTGCAATCAAGTATTGTTTACTGGATAATATCCGTAATTTGATGAATAGTTATCTCTTGTGCTTTAGAAATATTTGCTACAAGGTGCTGAATATGCCCATGTTTCAACAAAGTATAACAATCAGAATTTTGGAAATGTTAACTTACCTTTAAACATGTGGCTTCTCTCAGATATTCCTGAATTCTTAAAGTTCTGCTTGCTCATAAAACTCATGCTCATATTTTAGGATATGGTTAGAATAAAAGCTTTATTTTTATTTTCTCTGTTGATCAAAACATGTCAGTAATGTAAAGTGTTTTGCTAATATTTACATTTTGCAAAAGCTGAAATCAAAGATTTCCTGCCCCACAAGTTTATCCAGTTTAGAAAATAGTAAGCTGTTGCAAAATGTATACTTATCATAATGGCAAACAGAACTGAGCTACTTAAAGTAAAAGGTATTTTATTATAACAAGAATGTAGAATTAAATGAGAAGGACATTACTGAAGATAGAAGGGGTACAATTTATATTATAAAATACTTTATAAAACTTATTTTTAAAAAATTCAGTGCAGGCTAAAAATCTGTGGTTTGTACACAGCTTTATTAAAGTTGTGGATATGTTGCCTAATTAAATAGCACTTAATTATGTCTCAGTTTCTTTTTTATAGTTTAAACCCTTGGGCCTTAAATCACCAAGCAGTGCTCAAGGGGAAGCATGTGCCTAAATACCTGGCAGGGATGTAGCTGCTTGTGAGAGCAGTTAATGAAGAAAGAAAAGAAGCATTTAAGATTTTTAATTCAGTTGCCCATGCAGTACTTTCTAATCTGGCTGTTTTCCTTGAACATATCAGATACATCTTTAGATCCTTTACTTTTAGCTTTATAGTAGTTTTCCGATTTGGAAAACAGTCATGCAGTATTTAATAATAACAATACGTCTTGTAAAAGAGTCTGAAGTCAGCATTTGGCATTGTAGTAGGAGTCAAGCACTTTTAATCATCTGTCCAGCCTTCACTTAACAGTTATGGGAATTTAGAGATATTCTTGGGTGCTGAATTACTTCTGCATATTTCTATTAAGTAGATTTCTTTTTATGTTAGGAGAAGAAAACAGAATCCAAACCCAAATTCAAACATTTGATCTTCCAGGATCAAACAAAGCATCAGATCATGTTTTATTCCTCAGTTCAGAATTTTCACAGCTGCCAATGGAAGTTTTGGAGGCTAAGATATGAAAGATTTGGCTCTAGACATTTTCTTAAGTCAAAACTTGCATGCTTGCAAAATTCCTTCAAAAGGGGATTTAACATTTTTTAAATGTGTTATAATTTCCATTATTTTTGCCTTTACCCCTTTTATGAAAATATGCTCCCAATAAGAGATCTATAGCATATACTTTTCTTCCAAAATAAATGTAACTCAACTTAAAAATATCAAATGAATGCTTTTTACACTCAAGCAGTGTTGGGCCATATGCTGTGTCTGTCATACCCTTTCTGTGCTGATATGCCTGTTGTCCAGGATATCTATCTTGAGTCCCTTTTGTAGAAATAAAGAGATTCACAGGGAAACTAAGTCTGTTCTAGGACTTAAATTCTTGGGCCTGAATCTATATGTCACTCTATGTGCTGAATCATCCATCAAACTAGGGCAGTTGTAGGACACTGAATTTAAATCACAATTTATTCCTTTATTTCCAGGTAATTATCTGTAAGTTGTGTTAAATAAATCAATGACAAATTCACATTACTTCAAGGATGCAACACTTCATTAATTATTTTTTTTTCTTCAGAAGTCTTCATTCAATCAGGACCCAGGAATTCAAAGGCAATGTAGTTTGTTCTTTTCTGATTTGGGGAATGCTGGGATATTAGGTGCTTGCTCATGGTTTGAGAAGATTTCTAAGTTTTTACTTGATCAATCAAAGCAGGTTCTGGATAGTTTCCATGGAAAGGAAAAACATTCCTTGCTTTTGCTTTATAAATGGAGAAGAAAGATTTGTTTGTCTTCTATTTGGAGAAGCAGAATAACAAGGTGACTTTTTGGAACTGTGCAGATTGAAAATTTCTGCAGTTGTAGATAGATTTTTTGCAATGGCCTTCCCAAAAAGAGATTCACTGTGACCATATCCAGAACACAACTAGCAACAGAAATGGATGTCAGAATATAGACCAGAAAAACACTAAACAGGGAATTTAGCAGGGTATTCATGTCTAGATCTGATAAAATTACTAAAACGCGATTGAGTTCACTTGCATGTTTTAATGATTATCTTCAAAAGCTAATGAAGTTCAATTGTGGTACAAGGAGACTGGAAAAAAAATACCAAAGCTGTAGTTGAGAAAACATGAATCAGTAAAACTCTGGTATTGAGAGAGGAACTTTGTTTAGCTCATTATTAAACAATCAGTTTAAGAGCATCTGTAGAATAACAGTGATATGAAGCAGCTGCTCTGCCTGTTTCTGTAACAAATCAAATAACAACCATCTAGTTAACTTCTCACACAAGTAGTTAGTTCAGAGTATGAGAAGAGAGGGTCGATACAGTATATCTTTAGCAGTTTGTTGGGGTATTTTTACACAGCCATATGGGATGTCCTCATGTCCAAACTAAAGAAATGTGATTTATAAAGTGGGAAGTTGGATGTTACAGAGAAGTCATGAGTAACTGCTTCTCAGTTAGGAGAACATGTCAGCTGAATCCAGCTTAGGTCTGGTGACTTCCCACATTCATTAATGGCTATCAGGTATAGAGAAGACATTTCAAAAATATGTAATTATTAAATTAAAAAATATTAAAGTACATAGGACCAAGTTGCAATTTTGAGGGATCTTTCTAGATGGGTGAAATTATTGGAAATAAAAACTAATCACTCCCCCCTCCAATAAATATAAGTGTGAGAATTATATTCAAAAGAAAGACAATGAATACACATACAGTAAACAGTGAAGAGTAGGAATGTGTAGGAGTTGCACAAGTTAATAACATGACATTCCAAACAAAACCTTATCACTTTGCAATCTGTTCAGGAGGGCTGTGTGAATGAACATAATGGACATACTTTTCTTGAAGTCAGGGTCAAATACAAAGAAGTTGGAAAGAATCCAAGGAAGTGATTTAGAAAAAATAACCTATAATGCTGATTTAAATTAGATGAGCTTGTTCTGCCTAAGAAAAAAAGGCCAAATATTAAATGCAACAGTTAAGAAAATGTGTAGTCCTTATCAAAAGAGCGATGAGTTGTTCTTCAGGCTCACTGAGGTTAGTATGACAATCTTACACTGAGCAAGCTCTAGGCTAGATACTAAAACCTTCTAACTGTAAGAACAGTTGAACAATGTATTATTTTTCTTGAGAAAATTTTGAAATTCCCATATTTGGAGACAGTTAAAAGAAGTTTAGTCTGAGAACTGAAACAGGTAATCAGCATCCTTGTCCAAGAAACTGAGAAATCTTGGGGTTTCTTTACATTTACCTGGGGTGTTTATTACATTTATTTGGGGTTTCATTACATTCCTATCTTTCCTAGATTTTCCTATTAGTTAGATGCATTTGTAAAAGGAAGATTTGTTTGCTACCTTTAGTCTGGGCTTGTGATTTTTATCTATGTAATATTCATGATAATCTATGGGGTTGTTAACGATTTAGTACATAACAGATATGGGAACATGATAAATAGGTCCACTTTGACCACATCTTTATGAAGGAAATCTCATGGAAAGAATTTCTAGAAGCAGCAATGCCATAGGATCTTTTTGTCATTCAAATATTTTGGTGTACAAAGGCATCTCACACCACATCATTCACAGGCTTGCCCAGAGCAGAAATAAGGAACTACAAGGACTTTATGTATTTCTTTTACCTGGCCCGGGTTTTATTTATCTGCACATTTTCAAAAATACATTTGTAATCTTTCAGTGCAGCCAGCTACCTTGAAAATATCCTAAAAGCTGTACAAGCATATGTATAGCTTTTAATATCATTTCCTCTCTTTTATTGTTTGCAAATTGACCACAGCAGGTTTTGAATGATAGAAGGCAGAGTAAATCCTCACAGAGGACATTTAACACTCTGTTAATCACCCCTCAATCATCCTGAAAGAGATGATAAAACAGAAGCCACTGCACACAGTGGGGAAGTATGAGGTAGATTGTGGCAGATTATCATCCTGTGGAAGCAATAGTATTTTGTTAGAGCTGTTGCAATTACTTGATGTATAAAGTTAAAAATTTGTTTGCCCCAAAGGTGTGTATACTTTTTGCTGCTATTTCTATTGGCCTAAGAAAAGATACTGTTTTTTTCCTGAAAACTTTTCTTGCTGGCTCAGTCCAGTAACACCAGCATGGAATAGTTAGTTAGCAGAAATGCTAGTAGCTTTTGTAACTATCTGAGTTAGACTCTCACCTGCCAGAAATCAGTTGAGCCTGGCTCAAGAGCCACCCAGAATGTTCACCCATTCTGTGAGCATCCCTACCTTTTTATTTGGAAGGAAATTGAGTTTCATAGGTGTTACAATAGTGAGTGAAAGAGAGTGCAAGCAATAAGAAGACAGTGTAACGGTAATTGAGGACACCCCTATTATTCAAGAGTCGTTAGCACATGGGAAGTTCTGAGCCTCCGCTTACCTTTTTGAATAAGCAAACTTTTCTTTGCCTGGGAGGTAGACCTCTTATGTTTCTTCCTTTCCTATATGCAAGACCCATGCTACTCTTCATATATGGTGAGAGTGATGCTTCTGACACATGAGGTAATGCAACAAGAAAGATGCTATCACGTTGGACTGTGGATGTTATGAGGTTGAGCTGCAGCTGTGTGCCACCTACTAAGCACTTCTTTGAATGTGGGACCTCCACAAAGGGAAATGCATCTTGGCAGCAGTACTGCTGCTTCTTCCCTTCTCCATGACCCCATTCATCAAGCACAGCTGGCTGTCATATCAAAGAATTCACAGACTGGCCACGCATCATGTGCCAGATCACTGAGTGGTTAAGAGGCATAAATATATGATGTCTCACAGCTGCCAGGACTGGAGATGGCAGCCAGCAGCGTGAGTCTTGACAAGTGAGGAGTAGCATGACATGAGATGCATAGTCAAATTATAAAATTAATGAACGAGTGGTGCTGTCACACCTAAGTACCTCCTCTGGTGCTCTGTATCATTCAAAGCACACCTGATATCATATGTATGTTCCATAACCCTTGAATTAACAACACATGTATGGGTTTCCCTGTTACCTTTATTACCAGTGTTAGTTAAAAAATATTCCAGACTCTGAATCAAAACTAGATTTTTTTTCCTTGCTTCTACCACAAAGTGTCAATGGATTACGCTGCTGTACTTACCTACTAAGAACTGCTCTGTGCTTTTATGAGCTTCTTTGGAATATTACAATAATGGACAAAATGAGGAACACTTTAATAAAACCCTATTTACTAACCTGGGGAAAAAACCCTGGTAGTCATGAATGACAAATGCATGCAGCTCCTGTGAAGCTAGCAACCCAAACATCTCTCTGAAATCAGTGGGAAAGTTCCTGGACTCCAAATTGTCCAGACAAAGAAATTCTTATCTGTTTCTTAACTGAATAATCTTTTTCAGTAAAGTGGGACTGGGAAAGGATAAGGATAAGGAAATTAAAAATTTGAGTATTTTGAAAAAGCAAAGGGAAAGTATGACAACTGGGACTTGAATAAGTGATGCAAAGAGGGGCCTTTCTTATATAAAAATGGAGGTTAAATTGTATACTTTTAGAAAGCTAACATTTTGTCAAAGTTTTTTTTATAGTGCGCAAAAAAGACATTTCTATCCTGCTCAGTTGCTTTTAAAAATTCTGCTAATATCTTTCTTAAAATATGAATACAAATTGTTACTAGGCAGTCCTAGTGACAATATTCCTGCCCTGTTATTACAGCAAATGTACGTAAAAAAATACACGTAGTTATAGGAAAACTATAACAGGCATCTTATACTACATTCTTCATATTGTAAGCTGCAACAATAAAATTTATTTCTCTTCATCTTTAGGTCTCACATCTGTAACACAATATGGGGGGCAGTGGCTGTGTGGATAAGAAGATTGCTAACAATGCAGTTAGGCAAGGTGGAATTAGCTGATATATTAGCATGCTGCCAAAAAAAACCCCAACCTACACTCTCCTTTCCCTGTTTCAGCAGTAAATTTCCCCATGATCTACTTATGCCAGCTCTTTTATTAATGTGTACTCTGTCTTCAGCCTGTTCAATTCATTAATTTGCTAAAATAACTAATCAAGAGGGGTGGGAGACACATGGAGTGTATAGTTTTCTGCTTGGTCAGTATGCTGAACTGGCTCATCCAGGTTACTAGTGAAAGGTCCATGAGCGAGAAAGCAAATATGCAGCAATCTGAAATGAAGCAAGGAAAAGTAGGATCACCTTCTCCAACAGCAGTAAACTGTTAAGCCTCCCCTGACATTTCATCTGTCTTTGACCAGTGGCTAACTGGGGAAAAATACCTTCTTAGACTATAAAAAGATGTTTCTCTTATACCTAAACTGTTCAATATGCATGATTTTGTAGAGCCTTGTGGATGTTTTCCTGAAGAATACGTACCTTCATAACTGCAGGTAATGATGCTGACAGGCTGTAGCTGGGGAGTTGGTGAGCCACATCACAATTAACCTGAGCAGGCGCAGACCTGTGCAGAGCTTGCACTGCTGTGTGACATACAGCATGGCCTTCAGACCCACCTTGTCCTGCTCACATCCCTTGACTGTAAAATTAACTCTCATAGTAATTATAAAAGAGAAGCCTGCAGGCAGCTCCCACTCAATGCCAGCGTTTACACTGCCTGCATGGCTTTGCCTTTATCTCACAGTGTGAGTTCACACATGCATATCTTCTTTGTTTGACAGTAGAAATGATGAGTAGACTTGTTTACTTTTTAAAAATGGTTCAAATTACCAAATTAGGGCAACCATACCATGGGTGGGCTCTGCCCAGCATTCCTCATCCTGATTAGAGGCCTGTTTGGCACTGCACAACTCAGGGTTTCCAGAACCTGAAGGGAAGAAAAGTTATCTATACCAACCTCTCTTTATAATGCTAGCTCTATTAAATTCTGATTTAAAATACCCTTTATAGAGTGCCTTTCTTACTGCAATCATAATGAAGCAGTACTTCCTGGTGCAATGCACAGTGTATTCCTTCCTCTTGATTGCATGATAGCTGTGTATTCTAATAATCATTCTAGGGGAGAAGTGTTTTCTTTATAAAAGACAATATTGGTAAGAAAGAGAAAACTCAGGCAAAATCTATTATACAAAAATTTTTATTGCTTTTCACAAACTGACTTAATTATGCTTTCTCCAGTCTGTAAAGGAGGAACTCCTTCAAATGAATTTTTAGCTGCTTTCTAAGGCCAGAGGAATTTGCTCAGTTTTCTCCATGTGCTGGACATTTTGAAGACTTGCCCTCAAACAGACCATATCCTCAACTTTCTCATAACCTTGCACAACAAAAGGAACATTAATCTATTCCTTAGTCACCACAACATACTGACAGGCAATTGTGCTTCATAACGGCCATGAAGCCAACAGTAATGAGAAAAGCAAGGGTCTCATTTCTTTCCCCCTCATTAATGAACATTTTGTGTACCCTGGGAAGCACTGTAAGACACTTACAACAAACGGCTGCTTGGCCCCATGAACTTATGCTATATGTCATGCTGTTCCATTAATTATTGTGTTTTGACTGATATAAATGGATTCTTGCTGTGTAAAGAGAAAGACATATAAAGGGTTAAAAATAGAGGAGGCATGAGGTGACCCTCTGGATATATGACCCCACATAACCAAAATTATCTGCAAGAAAAGGTTTGAGGGACTGAGTTTTGAGTTTTCTTTATTGTGACATTTTTAGTATTTCAGAATTCACTTTGGAATGTATTTGGAATATGTTGTGCCAAGCCTTTAAAACAAAATATATCCTGTTACAGTTTTTTCTTACAGCCCTCAGTTCCATTCTTAAACTGCTGGACAATGTTTAAGAGTATTCAGCTTACCCAGTTGAACTTTTATAAAAGACCTATTATTAAAATAAAAAAAGTTCTGATGATTCATTCAGCATGTCAGTGAATCTGAGGGAGATTCCCAGCTCATAAAAAATAAAACAAATAAGAAACAGGCTGTTTTTGCATAATCACACACAGAGCAAATGGTGACAGGCTTAATATTTGTTAGCTAACAGAATCAAACGGAAGAAACCACAATGGAAGAAAAGTTGTGGTTTTGTTCTCTCTGATTAACCTCACATAAAACATGGTAACACATGGATACATAACTTTTGAAATATAGGAAACAAAACTACTTGATCATGGGACACACACAGCAGACCGTCTTGAGCTGTCCCTCATTAGAGATTTCTCCATACAGGCTGATGTAGCCAATCAGCCAAATTCAATTACTGAAGATTAGAATTGTGCTTCCTGACATTTTATGGGGTTGCACCAAACAGAGGAAAACAAAAACTTGCATTAATTAGGGATGTCAGACCACTCCTGAGAGCAAGATGTAGCTTAGAGTAATTTCTTTTACTGAGTCATAGAGACACTGTCCTAGCTTTTCCCACCCTTACTACAGCCTGCCTGTAAAATATACCTGTCGTTCATAAACATACCTATGCAGCAAGGTAATAATAATTAGAGGCTGAAACGTGAAATTTTGGTCCCAGGTATGGGGAAGCAAAATGGCTAAAGTCTGCTTCCTGTTCAACAATGTCCAACTGCTTTGTGCCATCTCCCTGTTGCAGCTGTTCTGTGAGTTTAAGTACTCATGGAAAAAAAATAGGAGTTGAGGTGCTGTCACTTACATCCAGTTTCTAATAGCCTGGGTCATAGTGACTTACTCCAAAAGTAATCCTATGGCGTGCTGTTCAGCGTGGCTGTCTGGATCAGAATTTGCTTTCAATCTTCACTTGGACCAAACAGCTGAATAGAAACCCCAGGATTATACCATTGTATCAAGTTAATTATAAATTAAGTGTAACATTTTGCAGATATATCCATTTTCTCCAAAGGTGCAGATCCTTGTATGTGTACGTGTGTTTGTGTGTCTTTCCTTCTTTCTTTAGCTAGATATGTGTGTCTTTGTGCATATATTTTATGTTTCCACACATATGTTCTCTTTGTATATATGTGTGTATCTGGATGTGCATATTTAAAGTTTTGTTTAAGTTCACACTGCCCTTTCTCTGTAAATAAAGGAGGGAAATAAATAGTAGAGGTTCATGGAACAAATTTATTTGGCTTGATAAGAAAAAAACACATGTTTTTTCTTTACGTCTAAAGTACTCTACTGTCATGTGGAATGAAGTCTTAGATTTAAGGAAGACCAGCCAGTGCTCCAAAAGTCTGAAATATCACACTTAAGCTAACTGAGGGAACATTTTTTATGATTTTGGAAGTACCCAGATATTCCACCTCACTCAGAGGCTCAGTTATTGCTTTTCCTGGCAGGGGAGTATCTTCCAATTCATCTTTGAATAGCCTTTTTTTGCTCTTCTCAGCCAGCATGAAATGCTTTGGAAATTGATGACCCAGCTGCAGATGCTAAAGTGAAACAGCAAATTTTGCAGTGCTTTGATCATCTCAGGAAAACTCTTAGTTCTGGAAGTCTTTTATCTTATATTCTGCCAGCATGATCCATAGTAGACACTAGCAGTAGCTAGCAATAACTAGCATCTGCTAATGGAATATGAATGAGATTTACAATCTAAATAAAGCAAACAGATTTTTAAAAATTCTGTCATGATTTTCCTTGGCTTCGTAATAACACAAATGAGCAGGAGGATTACACTACATATTTAAAAATACATATATTAAAATGGTATTGATGAAGATTTTAATTTAATGTTTTCTTAGTCTTGCAACATTCTCTTAGAAGTTTTCAAGGCTGCCAAAATCTATATCCAGCACAGCAAGAGAGAAACGGTGTCTGTTGAACTCAAGCATGCTTGGATGGTGGTGGATATTTATACAACACTTCCTATTTAACCTTTCCCTCTACTTTTGTACTAATCTGCAAGACATGCTGAGAAAGATAATAAACAAGATTACAAGATACAACAGGCAAGACATGCAGAAGTTATCAAAAGAACTATTGCTGTTATAGGCAGTCTGACAGAGAATGGAGGCAAGTGAATAAATGTTGCTTTGTTTCACGTTGGTATGATCCTTTTGACTTTGATGAGATTAGATAGTTAAAAATTAGGAAAGATTTTAGCCTGTGTTCAGCTCTGATACATGAACATAACTCAATCCTTGGCAGCGATTTCTCCATTGAAGAAAAATAAAGATGACACAGAAACCTAAGGAATCTCAGATATCAGGTAGGAAGATTTTTTTGGGGGGTTGAGGGTTACTTTTTGTTATGACTATTATAGTATCAAGACTATACTCTCAGTTTTTAGTTCAGGAAATGTATGAAGCAATCATTGTGTTTGGCACCAATTTTCAAATCACAGGACAGCAGCTGGCAGGTCTTTGTGTAAGAACAGTAAATTAAAAACAAGTACTGAAAATTTTGGGAAGAATTTTAAGAACTAGAGAACTGAACATAGAAGATGGACAAGAATAGCAACAGAAACCACTGGATTGCTTGAATCAAGTTAAACTTTGAAAGATTTATTTGCACAGTAGTTCGAAAGTGAACTGTCCAAATGGTCTGTTCTCGCCAGTGTCTGATTATTTTACTTCATGTGTTCATTAGATTAGAACAATACTCAGACAGATTAGAACAATATTCAGACACAGAGTCTTATTTCTACATTATCTGCATGAAGAGTCTAAACGAGTTTAAATAGAAACCATCAAATAAGTAATCCTGTAACTGAGACCTTTTCATTTTTGGAAGGCCAGGGGAGGGGTATTGTGTTATAGGCATAGCAAGTAGTAATGTCTAAATTAAGACTGTCTAACTCAGTGGAAACATGAAAAGCTTCAACTTGCAGATATTTATAACTTGGTTAAACTAATTGCTGGATTTAAATTTTCCATACTTGTCCTTTGCTTATGATGCAGGATTTATGGTGTTTTCAGTTTTTTTGTGGTTTTTTTTTTCTTTTTAATTTTTAAAGGGTATTGCTGAAAAGGCTCAATTGTTTCCAAAAATGAAGCTAAGGAAAAACTTTCCACCAGTATTGCAAACACTTTCCAACTATTTCATTGAAGCATTTGGTGAAGACTAAGATGTTTGGAAGAAAATAATTCTAGGATCAAAGGAGGTGTGTGTGTGTTTGCTGTTTTAAATCTCAATCTCAGACAGCTTCTTCTTACCACAAATGATGTGGATATGGATAGAACATCATATTGGTTACTATGACTCAGCAAGAAAATGCTGTAAACTAAATTCTCAGTGGTGCCTCCACATCCTGTAAGGATGACAGATTCCATCTTGGAGAATAAGAACCTAAAATTAAGTTGCCACACTTATAGATGTTCAGAATCTTTCAGAATAGGCTGGGCTTCTTCAGTGTGCTGAAATAAACCTCAGGTTAAATTGAATAAGGATTTGATCTCTTTATGAAGTGTAGGAAATTTTGATAATGAAGAACTGAATTTTAAGAAAAGGAAAAAAACTACCACCACCATTACCAAAACCAACAAAACTCAAACATTGACATGGGAAATCAAGATGAATCCATGACAGCACAGGAACTGAATTTTTAAACTACTTGACTTGACTACTGGAGTTTGATGAATGTAATTTTATTGAAATCAACTTTGAGGACATAGCTGGAAAGAGGTCATCAGATTAAAAACCAACAATATCTAAGTAAAACAGAGATACAGGCAAGTATGAGAAGACCATAGCCTTTGAAAATATTTCCCACATCTACATGGAAATAAATGTGATTCAATAATTATACTAATTTTTTGCCAGCAGTCCTGGAAACCTCAGACTGGGACAACAAGATGCAATAAAGGCTTTACATCCCCAAATAGTGTGATAATTAATTGTAAACACATATTGCCATGTTGTAAAATTCTGGGCAAGCATGATATGCTTTGAGAGCTTATTAATTTTTTTCAGACATTTGAGAAGTAATTATTTTGGCAGAATATCTCTTTTTTATGATTTTATGTCTTCTTTCAGGAAAACGCAACCAACTAGATGTCAACTGAGATCTTCTTCCTCTGCCCTACTTTGATTTCCAGCAAGTTTGAGGGCTTGGAAATGAAGAACTACTAGAGCGATCAAATCCCTCCTGCTTTATAAAACAATGTGCAATCAAAAAAAAAAATTCATTATCTAGACTTACCTGCTGGGATTCACTGCAGTGAAAATCATGGTTCTGTCTCCTGGTCTTCCAGCTCAGACATCTGCCAGGGATCCCTGTAAGCTCACATGTCCAGGCCTCCTTTCTGTAAAAAAGACTTGAATATGAAGCAGAAATGTGGGTGACATGCCAATATCTTGCCACAAAATGAATACGGGATACTGGGAAATTGGAATGCTTCCTAGGCTCAGTAATATAAATAAATATGTTCATTGTCCAACAGACTAAGAGAATATTGTTCTTTATGGGTTCCTTTTTTTTTTTTTAATTTTTATTTCTTGACCATAAGACGATGTTGTAAAAAGAGATGTATTACACTACCCCAGTCAGTCAAATTACACTTTTTCTGGGATTCCTGATGACATATTTCTAATGTAGATCCTCAGTTAAGCATCTTTGCCACATAGCAATGAATGGGCCAGTAATTACTGTATTGGGCTTGTATTCTCACCAATTGGTTTAACAACAGTCAAGAAAGATTGCTGACTATATTTATATAAGAAATACTGCTGAAATATCACAGAGTTGTAATGCAGACCATTTCAATTTTTCTTTGAGGTCTTAGTGTCTTTGGGACTTGAATGTAATCACCTGGTTTACCACCACTGAGACAATACTAGACACAGGCAGCCGGAGGCTGAAAGGACATGACGTTGTTCTCAAAGTATGGCCTCACTTGTGTGCTTAAAGCACACATTTGTTTATGTTGTACAGCTTCCTGAGCATTTGTCACCTTAGCAGTTCAGCCCTGCTGTCAGCACTTTTGAAGTATTTGCTATTTTACACACTGTGGACTCCTATGGGCTTTTCCTCCATTTATTTTCCATTGAAACAATCCTTGGAGCTTTCATTTAAATTTATTTTGACTTCTCCTACTGTATCTTATGAAAGTGGTGTCACATCTGGTAGCCAGTGATTTTGTTTACTGCCATAAAAATGTCCCTGACATTACATGTCAAGGGGATTAATGCATTTTTTACAAAACTTCTGTTTCCTTTCACAATATAAGAAAGGGTTTAAATAATGAGTATAGTCATTGAGAGGTTTTCTTCTGTTATAAACAAGAATTGATTATATAAAGTTATATTAAAGTTTACAATGCTATCACAAATAAAAGTAAACAGAATGTGTGTTCAGCCTCAGCAAAAGGGAAAGGGCTTTTGTCTTCAGCCTAGTTCTGAGAAAAAAATTCAGATTATTGTCCTTGGAAAAACAATTGAGTTATTAACTCATAACTTTAGGTAGGTCTACTCAACCATTGCAAAGAGGGTATCCACACATTTAAGTGCTTTTCTGGATTGGGGCCCTAAGCATTTTTCAAGTAATCTGCCAGAACTGTATTTAGTTCAGTGCAATGCAATAACCTCCCTAGTCTGAGCTATCCTTCCTTGACTTGGAAAAAATCTCTTTCTTTCCAGCTTTCCTTGGCAATGTCAGCTTTTCAGTTCTTACCTCTATGGATCTCCAAGAAAACCAGTGGTCTCCCTAGAACTTGTTTGCTTGGTTTGTATCAGGTCGTGTTATCATTTCACCAATTAGTCAGGCCAATAGTCTTAACAAACTTGCAGTCCTCCTTTGAATTTTTTTCCTATTCCAGAACAAAAAGCAAATTTGGTGAGGAAATCAAACATTTTTTATTTAAAAAAGACATCTAAATGCAAGCAAAATCAGAGCCAGCTTAATGCTTAATGAACCTTTACATCTTTACCTTTTAAGGCAGGCTTTCTTAAACTGAAGACTAGACCTGTTGAAGGATTTAGTATATAGTCCTAACTCACATTTTGCATTACTTCATGGCTAGCCTGCAGCTGAGAGGATGAAAATTTGGTGTCAGGATCCATCTCTAATCTATGTTTGAGAAAACAGTTTTTCTCTAGCTGACAGAAATTCTGTCCAGAGAAAACTCAACATGAGAAATACTGTGCAGTTCCAGTCTGTCTCAATTCTAGTCCCAAAACAAAGACCAACATGCTTGTTCTGAGACAAATACTCATTAAAGTCTACACAAAGCCTGAGGAAAAAAATGAGATGGATAAACATGGTATCCTTACATCCATATTACCTTCACTCCCCCTCCTTCTTTTACCTTGAGGAGGGATAGAATGTAAGAAAATAAAGATAGTGCAGAAAGTAGTCACACACCTGAGGAGTTACAGCTATACTAGTCACCAAAGATTAGAAACAGCCCTGCCCTTAATAGGCCACAGCTGTGTCCAATAAGAAGAGTGCTACAAAAGAGTGGGTTAGCTAGGTGAGGAGAGAAATGGAGTTTGTTTGTTGTGCTGTGAAGAGAGTTGGAGTTTGTTGGTTGTACTGTGAAGACGAAGGAGTCAGTGCTGAAAGGAGCTGCCCATGAGAAATCACCGAGAAGGTATGTAAGCTTTTGAAATAAGATGACAACATTACCTGTCAGTGAAAATATCTGTAATTAATGCTTTAGTTAAGGGAATTCTCTGTCTCACAGATATGATGCTTGGTTCAGGTTCTCTCTGTTGCAGAATAGGATTACTAGTATATCTTACAGAAGGGCTCTGATTCAGGTCTGCTGGGAAAAGGTGACTTTATGTCCCTCTTAGAGCTACTCTAATTCATATTAAGAAAGTTAGATGTTTAGGAATCCCAATTGAAGCAGGGTTTTTTTATTTCCCTAAAAAGATTTCTTTCATGAGTAGTTTGCACCTTGTTGCCTCATTTGATAGAATTCTCTCTTATGCCTATATGCTTTTTTCATTAGCTTTTAAGCCAGTTCTGTCAAAAACTCTTTGCTAGAAAAAATTCCCTGTGATTTGAGTACAACTTCAAATAGATGAGTTTGGTGAGCTTCTTTTTTTTTTTTCAAGTCACTGGTGCACAAGCTGTGATGTACCCCATACAGGTCCCTGTTTTTTGTCTTCTAGCCAATTTCATTAACTATTCTCGCAGTTTACTAAGACTTAATAAAAAAAAAGTTAGATTATTTATACTAAATTATTTTAAATACTGAATGTCGAATGTTTAATATTTAAATTTGAAGCTTAGATACTTTTTTTAAATGAGGAGGATTTGGTTTTGTTTTTTTGGGTTTTTAAATTACTTCTGGGGTTTTATTCCACTTAAACTCCATTGTCTTTCTAGGGTCCTATCCAAAGTTTCTTTGTATACTGTTTCTGTACAGCGTCTTCACCCCTTTCCAACAAATCTCAAACAGCTTCATTTCTTCCCAGATGTATAAGTGATGAAGATATTTATTTCCTTCACAAACATTACTATTATCATTTGCTTCTGAAAAATTAGTGTTTTCTGTAATTACATAATTCTCAATAGTATTTCTCTAGCAATAGTTGAGAAACACACTGACTTCCAACCCAGTGGAAGTACAGCAAATTCCCATATCAAGCTTTGTTTATACTCAACTTTGAGCCAATTAGTTTAGTTTTCCATGTTATCTGTTAATATCCACAGATGAGACTCATGACATAAATGTTATTTTTTACCTTTTTTGTGTTTTTAAATAATTTCTTGTGACTTATGTTCTGTGAAGACAGAACCTACATTGACTGTTAATTTTGTTTGGTTTAGTTTTAAATCCTGAAGTATCTAGGATATTATTGACTGTTTGATTTCTTAATAAATATCTCTTCATCAAAAGAAATGATGAAAATTTTTCTTTAAAAGGAGATAACTCTCATAAAGTGAGCAAACTTCCTGGCTCTGGCATAAATTTGACATTCTTTCTATCTTCTACTTCTTCCTGCTAGATGTAGATTGTTTTCTCTTGTTGTTGCTCAAGATATCCTAAACATCAGCCTCTTCCTCCTTGGAGTCCTGTCTCTGTTACCTTCATATCATAGCCCTTTCTTTCTTCTGGCAGGAGATGCCCTCTTTCTCTGCTTTACATCTACATCTTTCATTTCTTTTCTGTATTCATTAGTATTACCAGAACCTTTCTGCCACTCAGTTCCCCACTTCTGTGACTTCTGTGCCCTTATCATCCATATGTCAGTGTGATTTTTTCAGGTCACATAACTCTCTGCTCATCTCTTCAGGAGATGCCTGCAAATCTTTCCAGCCATCTCACTCATCAGATTTCTTTCAGTCCTGTTTCATTTTTCAGATCTCTATTCTCTATGTTCTGTTAATGAAGTAAAGCATGCAAATATTGCTGAGACGATATGCATACATGCTTGACACCAGCATCTAGTCCCTTTTGCTGTCTCTTTATTCTTCAGAATCTCTTACTGCTGCTCATGACTATCACCTTTGAAAAAGTGGGAACTGAATGTATGACTGTATTTCCTGCTCTCAGGATGCTGGGGTTTTCATTGTTAGAGCCTTTCTTATTGGGTAGTCCTTCTGTCTGAAGAGCTTTGGAATTAATGACAAAGCAATAGAGATGCCAGAGGGCTTTATTCAAGTGCTGAGCTTCAGGATCTCTGTCACGAAAGACAAAATCCCCAAGCAGACAACAAAGTAATAAACTGCTCACAAACTGCATCCCTTGTAAACTGCATCAAACTAAACGTTTTTGGGTGGACAATTCATTTATTGCCAAGATAACAACACTGTTGTCTTTCCCCTTCAAAAGCAGATTTTATGTAAACTTTTACTATTTTCTCTGTGTGCAGAAGAGAAGTATCTATGATTATTGCTTATGCAAGTATTTTACATGTTAATACTTGACCTGGACAACAATACTTTCATCTTGCTTTCCTTATCCCCTGAAGTCAAGGTCATCACTTCTATTGCTAACATCATATGAGCATACTTCCTCTGGGACTTAGAGATTATGGGACCGGTCTTTGGTTAGAGTTACAAGTTTATGTCACACATCATAGTCACAGGGCACAGATCACTGATCCAAGGCAGATGTGACCAGGAGATTTGAATGTGTTTAGGCTAACATTTTAAACTGTATCGTGGATCATCTGGTCATGCACGTACAGATCCAGGCTGGGACAAAGGCACACAACTAACTTAAGCTCCTTATCAGACACTGTAGCTGATTTGACAGTGCATACATGTTGGCGTGTGTTTACATCATGACCTGGATCATATTTGTGCTCATGGTTGTGCAGGGTGAGGAGGAGCACAGAGTGGGAAACTCCAGTCTGTTCATGCAAGGAGAAGCAACTTCAGCAGATGGGAAGGAGAATATTCTCCCTAGTCCTAAACTATATTGGCTCAATTCAACGGTCTTCCCAGAGTGGTTTGGCAAACCACATTTTTTCTCTTTCAGTGGTTTTAGGAACTAGAAAATACTCACAAAAAACAAGACTGCAGCAGTCAGCAGCTGGAAACAGCTGGCTCTCACAAATGTTTCTCAGTAACGTACTGGCTGCTGGCTCTGCTGAATATCATTGAGAGCTTGTCTGTCTTTGGTTCTACTGCCTTTGTTGATGACCCTGCTCTATTTCAGAGTTTCTTTTTCTCAGAACTGAGCATATAGGCATAGAGATGCACTGAAGGAGAACTGGATCAAGTATTTCATACCTTCCTCTGTGTGTTTTGTTAGGAGGGGACAGAAGGTTAGGCCTCTCTAGCGATAAAGTCTCTAACTGCAAATGATGTCAAGACAAATCCCAGAGGAAGGAATGATACAGGGAAATAATCAAATTTCATATTTAGAGTAAGACTCAGAATGCACAGCTGTCTTCATCAGGAGCTGATGGTTACTTTAGGAAAATTGTATTCCTGGCCTTGGCAGTTCTTCAAATTCATACAGAGCATTTATTTATCTCATACAGGGCATTGATACTGCTGTTCAGGATAAGTCCATTTGTGCATGGAGGTCTGCTTGCCTGATATAGAAATGTAAATAAAAGTGAACTTGACTGCACTGCTTTATGCATCTCAGGAGTATTTGACTTGTCTGACTAGCCAACAACCATCAGAAAACATAAATGGATTATGATAAAATAAAACACTTTTCCATCAAAATTTCTTTGCAGGTTTTTCTGGCCATGGAAGACTACTTTTACTCTGGGAAACAGGAAAATAATTTTTTTTTTTTTTTGTAATTTAAACCTTTTGGATAAAATGTTTCACATATCTCAGTGTCCATCATATATAATACCAATTTCTTACTGCATGTGTATCTTTTCTATTAGGTGAATTTAATTAACACCTCACATACTTGAATTTGATAGGTTACCTTAAAAATCATATGGTGATTATAGAATTTCATTTGATGTGAGTAAAAAGTTTGGTATGTACAATAAATTAGGCAATTCCCTACTTCCCTCACAAGAGCTAATGAAATCACTCCATATTCTGGCCTTCACCTATGGACTGGCTGCCATCTACTGAGCCAGTGTTCTTGGCACTACTTTTATAGGGCCATCAGTTGGTGGATTTCAGCTGGCAATATTTTAGGGCTGGGTTAGACACCTGGAGCAGAAGATTTTATCCAAATATAAAATAGCCATCTTCCCTCTTGCCCACCCCCTGCCAATGATTTTAAAAAATCCTTTGTCAGTTTGGGGTTAGACAAAGGCGAGAGAGACAGAGATGATAGTTTTTGTTTTATACAGGACTGAATCGTTAATTGAAGTGACATGGTGTAAAACTTGAGTGTGTGGCATGGCAATCACACAAGCTCAGCTGACCTTGGCCTTTCATGTGTTAGTGAATTCCAAAATTAGACTAGGGTCTGAGCACTCAAAACCCTCTATCCTAGCTCCATGTGAGAATTAGTTTGGGTTCAATCCAAGATAAGACTCCAGATGTACCTCACTATTCCCATCAGACAGGAATCTCAGAAATCTCAGTTAATCTAGACTAAGCACAATCTAATCTATATCATAGTTATATATTAAAAGCTTTGTCTTTGCAAAGTGATTTATTTTATTAACCAAATAAGATTGATTAGTCTTGTATGAAACATTTCCCTGTTGTCTGTAGAGTGTCTTTGTCTTCTGCAGAGATGTATATTAAACACATCAACATAGGCTGTCTCCTTGAAGCTGTACTATGTAAAGGAACAATTTTATAATACATTTAAGGCAAATTACCTGTCAAACTTTCCTTTGGCTTTTTTCACCATTTCATGCAATCAGAAGAAGAAACATTTAAAGTTCTGTACATAATGGTAAAAATTCCATTCTGTCATTCTAAAATTATCTGTGGCTATGGTAAGTATTACCATGTGTAGGGGGAAACATCAACCGCAGCCAGTCAGTACAACAATATCTGAGGTGGGGTGGTGTTTGGACAGATGGAATAAACCACAAAAAGAAGAGGCAGGGAACTAAACATTGTAAGAGAGGCTGCTCTACCAGCAATGAAGTCTGTCGTGAATCCATGTCCTTCAAAGAAA
>NW_005054315.1:1084813-1103736 GCF_000277835.1 Geospiza fortis
CACATGGATGCTACAGATAAACATTCAAAGCAAACTTTACAATCCTGGGAAGTTTCCTTGCCTCGAAACTCCAAGGACACAGTCCCATTCCTATTTTCAAATGGAAAAGACAGCTCTTCCACCTCAGACAAGCTGCAGAGTATGCATCCAACCACCTGCTGCAACTGCCTGCTGGACAGTTGCCACAGCGCAATTGTTGTCTTATTTGTGTACCAGGGAAACACCATGTGGTTCCCAATGGGCTTGCCATACAAGATATTCCATGGGTGCATGCCCTGCCATTATTAAAGCTGTGAGCTCTCCATTTCCAGCTGTTCTGCAGTTCCACCCTTGCTTTCAGGGCTTAATAACTCTGTCTCAAAAAAAGTCTTCACAGGGTCAGTTTTAGCAAATAAAGTCTCAACACAAGTAAACACTGCAACATGAACTTTAAATTATCATCATGTTTATTTTCCATTATTTGGATGAGGTATTTATTGTTTCTACTTTCCTAAAGAATTTTAAATTGTGAGCTTTACTTTTACATAATGACCAGTGGTAAACATGCAAAAAAATATGAGCTCTTCTCATGTGGTGTTGTAACTTCCTTTTATTTATTATGGCACTTATTATGTGCATCGTTATCTGAACAAAGAATTTTCTAATCTGAAGTTCTGTTAGGGTTAATCACTTGCAACAGCAGCAATATTATACTAAAACACATATCGCTGCATGTAGATTTGGGCTTATATACACATTTCTCTCCTTCTCTGAAATTTGTTTTATTGCCCTAATTATCATCAAACTGTCTGTACTACAGCATTCCCACGTGTACTGTGGTCATGTCTCTATTGCCCCTTGACTCTTGAATTGCTGTCTGGCAAAAAGAAGTACATTTCACAACCCCATAAATGTTTCATAAAACTCATTGGTTAGATATTGTACCTTATAGTTTGGCTTTATTAAAATATAATTTCTTACAATTATCTTCAAACACTGATCTTATATTTACATATAATTCAGGAAGATATCTGCCCTCTGTTCAAAAGAAATCTCATTGAATGAATGAATTACAAGGATATATTTCTGACACCTCATAAGTTATAGGGAATGAATGTCTGATGCACATATAGAAGCATTTATGATTTTTTTCCATAGAAATACAGATTTCTTAGACATGGAAGATAAATTGTACAGAGCCTGCAAGAAGGATGCAGAGAGCCAAATTTACAAGAGCATAGAGTGACAGGGAGAATGGATTCAAAGTGAAAAAGAGTAGGTTTAGATTAGGTATCAGAAAAAAAAATCATTACTGTGAGGGTGGTGAGGTGCTGGAACAGGCTGCCCAAAGAAATGGTGGACACTCCATCTCTGGAAGGCCAGGTTGGAAAAGGCACTGGGAAGCCTGGTCTAGTGAAAGGCATCACTGCCCATGGCATGGGGGTTGGAACTGGATTGTCTTTAAGGTCCCTAAATAACAACGTTTTCTGTATTTAAAATTAATTCATCAATAAGCTGCAATTTTTATTATAAAAATATTAGGTAATCAAAACTGTTGAGCAATTGTTCTGTTTATTGGGCTGTTTGAACTTAAAATTTCATCCTATACCTATAGACATCATTGAGCAAGGTCCTAGATATTTTCTCTCAATTGTCACAGGATTTTGCTTTTGCTCTCTGACTAGTAGAGCCAAGCTCTACAGCTGTTCCACCCACAGTGAATTTTGGTTCCCTGTTTATTGGAACACATTTTGAGACAAAACCATTACTTACAGATTTGGAATCTGCTGTCTGAAAACATTCATATGAACAAAAGTTTTCTCAGATTATTCACAAATGTTAGTGTACAATAAAACTCTCTACACAGACTGAAGCCCCACCCAGAATCTATTTAGGCTGAAATGCTTCTTAAAAATTCTTTGTACTATTTCTCACTTCTAATCCAACATATTATGTTTTTTCTCTCTTTTCTAACCACTTTCTTAATCCATGTGTTTTATTAACATGGTTCATCTTAAAATGGTTTCTCCTTTTGAACCATTTTGTGTTTTGCTATTTAGATCTGCCAAGTATAAATGCATTGAAAAGAAATTGCAGCAAATGTAAGGAGGAGAAAGGTGTGACTTTTAAACTCAGGTTTGTGTGATAATACAGTTCAGAAGTGAATCACATACATCTTTCCTAGATAGCATCCTGTCTATATCAGCTCTTTCATATTCCATCAGCCTCATTTACATTACAGAAGTCATATAAAAAAGGGTGGAAAGATTTCCTGCACATCACACAGGTAACAGCCTACTGTTGTGTTTCATTGAATACATGTCCCATATCACTGAGAATAATTTCATTTAAAATAAATTTAAAGCAGGAACAAGACATAAGAGCTCAATTAACCAACATCTGGATGGCATCAAGATGAGAGGAATTTTTTCCCCTTTAACAGAAATGTTTAATATCATCAGTAAATAGAAAATAACAGGTTCAAGTTTTCTTGATTTTTTTATTCACGTTGTATATTTTCAATTTCTCTATTAAAAAACATTCCATTCCTTATGTTTCAGTTTATTTTTCAGCATTTCTTCCCTAAATGGGGAGCATGGAAGTATTTAAGTTAAATAATTATCAAAATTTTAAAGAATATTGTAGATATATATATAACAATGAAGCATCCTTTGTTTCCTCAAGTAATCTTTCAACTCATTAAATTTTTTGGAGTTCATTTATTTCTAATATATCTGCTTTAAACAAGATGTACTCAGAGCTAAATACATCCAGATTATCCCCACTGGCATAAAGTATAAATAACAGCTATAAGCATGGATGCTTGCTGTTATTTTTAAGAAGTTGAGAATCACATCTGATAAAGATATTTTTGTTTACTAGTTTATCATGAAGTTTTTTGTTTTCTTTTAAATTTTGCCCTCAGGACAAGTTAAGAAGATTTGCATTTTTTTCCATTTTAAACTCCATGCTTCAATTAATTAATTTTAGATCCCATTTCTCATGTATCTCTGCTCAGTAGACAAACATATATCTAAATTCCACTACTTGGGAAAGGGCTGTTACTATGAATATGAACTTCATGCTTGTTTCTGGCTGACTAAGCATCCAAGGGTAGACAAGAGCCAGAATATCCTTAGGGGTACATTGAAAGCATAATCATATATTGTTCATATATTGTATAGAGTATCTGCCATAACAAAGTCGCCATCTGGGGGTTTTTATGTGCCATCAAAGAACAAAAAAAAAAAAATAAGGAAAGCAAAACTATTTGACAAGTACCAGTTCCGTGCAGTCGCAGAACACAGATATGATGTCCAGAGTAATGAACATGACAGTGTTCATTCACAGATGATCATCTCAGGTTATTGCCAACTACTTTGTCAGGGGAATAGGTGGGTTATAAAGTTTTATTTCAAACCAGATGTCATGGCTTTTCCTCCCAAAACTTATATTCTGCTGTCAAAAACAAAGAAAACACTGGAAATCAGTGATCACGTGGGCTTAAATTGGATAGTCTCCATGACCTGGAATTTACTTGTGAAATTTGCATTGTAATTTTCCCTTCTGAAATTGAAAATGAGGAAACCAAAAAATTTGTGTCTGAGATGATAGTGTGGAGTAAGGGCAGCTATATTTGAGGGATGTTTATATTTAATGTGTTCATATCTGCTAATGTGTTAAAGCCAAATTACATGGGACCAAGCTTAAAGAGAGGAGGCATGCACAAGATGTTTGTGTAAGACACCTAAAATATCCTTGAGCTTCTTTTAAGCTGTTGAAGCAACTTTATTCACATTCCCAGAATCATTAGAGGTCATTTGACAGATTTTGTTAATAATTTTAAACAATAAGAGGGTTCTTATTTTTTAAGGGGAAGGTAAACACTTTCAGTCTGAGTAGAGCACCATTCCACCATACTTAAACATTGACACCAGAGAAAAATGGAGCCATCCTGAATTACTTTATCCAAGCATCTTGCAAAACTGCTCTACTTGCATCTGCAAAACTACCCTGAAAGCTTCAGGAGCAATGATGGTGATGGTGTCTATGGATTCCTTGCTCCAATTCATTTGGAAGTACTGTCAGAAATGCCGTGGTGCTCCCATGTTTATGTTTCTGCATTAAAACTCATCCAGCAGCTGCTTCAAAAGAAAGAAAAAGACAACTCAACATGAAAGGGAATCATAGGCCATAGAAATGCAGACTTGATAATTTCATTTAACATTGATGTAAATGTTATCTTTGGGGGGAACAATAAATTATTATTATTATTAATCATCTCCCCTCCCCCTTTGGTCTAAACCACATTCTTTAGGACTGAGTAATTATTCTTTTACTAAAAGGTAAGTTTAAAATTTATTTGTCTTATGTAAGCAATGTGAGAGATCAGATGTGAAAGATAAATGAGTATACAAGAGTCCAAGAAGTGTAAACAATGTTTTTTGAAACAAGTAGTAATACTGTGAGCAATACTAGCAGTAATAATACAAAAAATTTTAAGGCAACTGTGTATTTCTAAACAGTTTATGTGTCTTGAGCCAACTCCATTCCTTGTGTATACATGCTCGCACAGACTTGTTGTAAAAAATAGTAAAGCCATGCTAGGAAAAGCTCTGCAGCTGACTCCTGATGAGGACCATTATTCAGTATAGTTTTGACCCCATGCGCTAACTTTTTGACTAGAGATATGATCATTACTTTTTTACATGAAAATGTCTTCAAAGCAAATTTTCTATGCTATAAATTCACAAATGTTAACCATATCACTGAAAAACATTGAAAAGTAGGTTTGTTGATTAAGTAACAAATAGCACATGTCCAGAGCTATGTATGGCAACATACTGCATGCCGAGCCAGAAATTTTAATAATTTTTCAGACTAATTTAAAAAGAAATTATGCACATTTAGACCAAGATGGAGGATTTAATCATAGTAAACAAAGCCTCACACATAAAGTACAAATATGCATAAGGATCCTATTCATATGGCTCTTTATACGAATTCTTTTAAAGAGGTAGTGTTATGATCACAGCTTCTTCACAAATTTCCTGGGCCTGGTCTTTACACCAGTGATCCACTGATCTCTGAATGGATCTGCTTTAACTGTGTACCTGGTGATGAAAGCAGCAGTAAACTTGGCTGTGACATGAGGCAAATGGATCATAGAGAAGACCTATAAAATTCACAGTATACCAAAAATTAATGGATGTGAATCTGGATTTTAGCTGTGCTGGGTAAATTTGTCCCCCTGAGGACAGTTTTTAAATATTTATTTTAACTCTAAGACAAAGAAGGGCTGTAATAACAAGCAGAAAATACTAGAAATGCAACCAAGTTTCTGCTCTAGTGGAAGCAAAAGTAAGATTCCATTAATGTAACCTATAGAACCTATAGAACTATACAATACATATTGGTCATCAGTACATATGCCTAAAATAATAGCTGACAGATTAAAAATATGTGAAGTTACAGCTATAACTGACTTCTCTTTCTCTGTACCAGGATAAGCAGCTCCCATGTAAGAGATAGGGAAGAAATGATCTGACATTAAATAGGAAAAAGGCCCTCTTTCCCCACACTGACAGCAAGATGAACTGAGCTGTCTGTAAACATAACAGAAAAAGCCTCACTGATATATGCTAAGATAGGTCTCAAGTGGGAAAAAATGAATTTAATAATTGTTCATTGTTTGGGAGTTAAAGCGAGTGACTTAGTCTAATTCAACACCTTTGAAACAGTAATATTTAGTACCCAAGATGCCCCTAAGAATCTGGTCCTTGGCACTCACCCCAGACCCATGAACTGCACCAGCATGCCAGGACAACAATCCCTAGAGAAGTAAAACTTAAGCTGTCCCAGCTGGTATTCAGTCTTCCTCTTTCTCTGTTGGAAAAGACTTGAAGGCGGTTACACATGGCCTAAAAGCAGCATAGGGAGCATTTTTAGTCACATCAGATATCTGCCTTGCTAAAGTTCACAGAGGTGGCTAAGTAAGAACAATATTCACCTAAAAATTAGCCATTTTTTTCATTGTCATATTATTTCTTAATGTAAGTCAGTCCTATAGTTCTGTGGCAAAATAAAATATCTGGGTCTGAACAGTCTCAATCTTCTCAGGCTGAAAAATCTATACTACTGGGAGGAACTGTACCTTGCTTTCAAGTTCATATAGTTTTTAACTGGAAGTGCCTATGCATCTGCAACAAAACGCTTTTACAAATAAAAATGTCTGAGGGAGTGGTAGGGATTTTTAACATGCATAAGAAGCCCATAAAGCTGTGCAGGCATTCCCATAATCTCATGACAGCCTAGATGCTTTAATAGGCAGGAATAGAATCAAAGACTTCTTTGCTGGTCTATTAAATCCACTTCTTTCATAACATTCTCAGAAATAGAGCTAAAACGACTACAGATTATATATGAAATGAATGAAACAATTTAATTAATTTTTCCAATTAGGTCATTGTACAAAACTACACTAAAGTTAAATTTTGTCATCAAAAATATTTGAATTTGGTGAAGGAAGACCATTGTAGAATTACTATCACCAGAGCTCTGGTACATCTGAATAAAAGGCAAAACCAGTGAGAAATGCACTCTAACCTTTCCTTTCTCTCCCCCTTCTTAAAACCTAATTCTGCAATGTTTTCTGCACAGACTAATCTAGAACCTCACTGTGTGGTCCCTAGAAGTGTATAAAGAGACTAAATAGGTAGCATGGCCAGTAACACAGTGGAATGTCAGTGTGGATTTAGCTTAATACACAACATCCTGGGCCTATCCAGTCTACAAACTGCTCCCAGACTAAGCCTATTACACTGTGGTGTATCTGGCTTAAAAAACCAAACCAAAACAAACCTGACCAAAACAGGAACACATAACATTCCATCAGCTTTTTTCATTACGGCAAACCGTAGAAAGTTTATATGTGAATAAATGAAAGGGGAAACGTCCTAACTCTGTCAAAAATTTTGAAAGGAAAATTCAAGTCTCCTTTTCTCAACTTCATTTTTGTGGGAAGAAAAAAAGGCTTTCTCTCTCAGTCTCTTTCTGCCAGACATGTTAATCCACTGAAAACCAGGTATGAGAGGAATTTAAAAAAATTTTTGTTCTAATATGGAAATGAAATCTTATAGGTATTCTGAAACTTCTATCTTGAAAAAAAATTAAATTAATTCTCTAATGTTTTTTAAAGTTGCTATGGCTTGTTTGACTTTTATTTCACTCTGCTCTGCCTTGCAAGGACAGAAGAACTGATGGACTTTCTTCATTCAAGAGGTCAGATTTTCCTCCTTTAGAATAACAGCAAGAAATCTTAGTTTCTCTCATTCTTCCTAGATATGGCTTTGCATTTTAAATACTAACCAGTACAAATGCTCATATGTAAGACTCCATGTGCTATGATCTTCTGTGATGTACCTAAGCCAAATTTCTACAATGTAATGGGACAGGAAAGGAGAGATGAAAGATGCTGTTAGCAGCCTTTAGCTTTCCAGACTCTTCTGAAAAGGGTTTTCTGATGAGATTCACTCAATTGGCTAGACCCTAGAACACCATTCTTTCTTTTCAGTTAATACAAGAGTTTTTTCCTGCCAGGTCTTGTCTGGGTTTTATTACCTGCATTAATCCTCTCCTTACAAGGGAGACAGCAAGGGGTGATTTGGCTCCAAATCAGCAAATGGGTGATCTGCCATTCAAATAGGTACCTACGTGGGGATGAGCTGAGCCCAGACCTCAGCAAGTACTATGGTGGAGAATTGCTGATCTAGCAGAAGTCTGTAGTCATGGCAATTTTTAAAAACCCTCCTAGAATTAACTTCACCTACTAGATCATTCTAATCTGCAGCTTTTTAAGATCTTAAGTTAGGGGGGTTTTTTCACCTTTCTTTTTTTATTATTTTACAGGGAAACAAAGTCCTACTAAATATTTGTGTATGTGGGTTTGTTGTTAACTTCAATGTGCATATAGACTTGTTGGAGTTTGAGCAAAAGGTTTTGCTTAGCAGGTTCTGCTTTCGGTGGGAGGATGAGGGAGGCAAGAAGAAAAGGGGAAACCTAGTAAAATGTACAATAGAGCTGATGACCTGAAAATTGTAACCAATGGACAAACAATAGAGAATAAATTCTGAACATGTGTTGGAGATAGAAAATCACCTTCCCATCTGCTCTTTCATGTCCATAACAAGCTAGAGATGTGTAATAAAGGAAACATCTGGGTTAGAAAATAAATTCCCAAATTAGATCACCACAAATCAGTGGTTAATGAAACACTAGGCTCTCCTCAGAGTTGGAAAAAATTAATAATTTCCATCTAAATTGTGGGATAATCTTTTCTCAACTGAATGGAATGTTTTGCAAAGTTTATTTGTTTTATTTGCATTTATTCCCTTTATCTAGCTAAACTCTTATACAGATTGAATTAAATAGTAAATACAAGTAAGTTAATTTCACAGTGTGCTCCATGGAAGTTCACATAAACAACTACAGATAATAAGATATAATTTTAAAAGACTGTAATGGTAATGCTCAGGCACCTGCACATATCTTATAAATTCTGTATCATGGCACTGAGAGTGTACATGCCAGTTCCTTACCTGTGGTAGTCTGTTTACGGAATCACAGAATCATAGAACGGGTCAGGTTGGACCACAGTGGGTCATCTGGTCCAACCTCCCTGCTCGAGCAGGATCATCCCAAAGCACATGGCACAGGAACATATCCAGATGATTCTTGAATATCTCCGGTGAGGGAGACTCCACAATCTCTCTGGGCAACCTCTTCCAGTGCATGGTCACCAGCACAGTAAAGAAGTTCTTTCTCTTGGTGAAACTTCCTGTGCCTCAGTTTCTGCCCATTGCAGACTGTCTTGCTTGACACTGTTGAGAAGAACATGGCTCCATTCTCTTGACACCCTTCCTTGAGATACTTCTATACTGATTCTTCTTTATGGATGAAGTCCCCTCTCAGCTGTCTCTTCTTGAGGCTGAACAGGTCCAGTTCCCTCAGTCTTTCCTCAAAAGAGAGATACTCCTCTCTCCTAATCATCTTTGCTGCCCTCCACTGGATTTGCTCCAGGTGCTCCACGTCTCTCTAGTTCTGAGGAGGCCAGAATTGGACACCACATTCCAGATGTACCTCACCAGGGCTAGGTAGGGTGCCTACCTAGAGTAGAGGGGCAGGATCTCCTTTGCTTACTGGCGATGCTCTTCTTGATGCCTCCTGTGATACTATTGGTCTTCTTGGCCACAACGGGCACTGTTGGCTCATGGCAGGCTTGTTGTCCACCAGCACCCTTAGGTTTAGGAGAGTTCCATCTGTCATGAAAATTCTTGTTGCATCTATTCTTAATCAGTTGGAAACTTTAGGAACCACAGTGCACTGTCTTACATATTTCCAGTTTGGAAGCAGTATAGACAAAGTTAAATTGCCCCATTTGTTTCAAGTATTCCAAACCATGTGGTTAAACACAGAATATTCAAGTATCAATGAGATAAAAAACAAACTGTCATGAATGGCATAAATAGCATAATAAAACCAAAACTCCCCAGCAGTAGCTGTTCTTAAATAGTTGCTTCAGATTCTTCATATGAGATACATATTTTGTTTGCTAATCACTGCTGAGCTTTTAATTGTGCTTGACTGGATAATCATGGAATAATAGCGCATTAAAAAAAACATGCTAGAAAATTTACTATTAGCAGCTGATACCTCACTTCTGTGATTTTTTATAGGATAGCAAATTTATCATAGAAACTTTGCCAAAGTTTCTATCTAATTTATACCTCATTTCAGAGAAAAGACATATTTTTGAATGATTTCAGTGAGTTGCAGAGACTACAAAAACTGTTCTGTCTCTCACACCATCTAAACCATCACAAAAATTTCAGAAGGCTATTGAAACTCTCCTTCATTTATCTCTAAGGGCGATAACTAGTGTTGATCTGGGACCAAAGTTCCAGATTGATTTTCTGCTGCTCTGAAGTAGCCAGGCAGTGAGTGATCAGATGAGAGGCTTAATGACCAGTATTGTTCCAGATCAAGTTTCCCATTACAAGAACAGTACTAAAAGAAAACTGTGAAGGTGATAATCATAATAGCCATCTTGGGAATAGAAATTTGCTTCAGTTAAGGAGCTGGTCTATTGTCCCTATAATTAAAAAGCAGCTGCTTTAAAGACATTGAGGGAATGTCTCTTTTTGTGCAGAATTTAATGCTAGATACTATTGCAATTAAAGAGGTGATGTTGGCATCTGGACAATTTCAATGTGAATTAATTAGTGATAGTGAGTTGGTTTTTTTTTTGTTAAGATTTGGGGAGGTATTTCTGTAGGTTAAGTCACAGCTACAATGTGAGGATGCCTTGTAAAAGTAAAAAGATCAGTTATCTAACAAATTAGTCAAGGAATGTACAAAAGAAGATTGGAAATTACTTTTGAAAAATCATGAAGAATTAAAAAAATATTTCATATAAACTGTCAAGCTTAAAACTTTCTCCTGGAACAAAATATTCTCCTAAATATTCTTGAAACCAAGATATCACAGCAAGACAAATATTCTGCCTGTGCACCTGACTAACTAACAACAATAAAGTAAGCAGACACAAACCCACCAATACGTACATATAGGTTCACATGCCTTTCCTCCCTTTGTATGTCCTCTTGCTATTTTGGGTGCATAAAATCAAGCTTATATTAGGCTCTTCAGAACATATTATTTAGACCTGAAACTGACTATGATCTGTAGAATGACTTATCTAATTTAGTCGATATGTCATTACATTTCGATCTTGTAGTCATCATATTTGTGCTTATTTAAATGTTTATACTGTGTTTTTGGAATAGATGAAAATTCTGGATAATAAATTAATATCCATTTCATTAATAATTTTCCTTAACTCAGTTTTTTATTTCTTTCTCCTGTCTTACAAGATCAAACATCTTGTCAAAAGAATTTTACTAGCTAAAAGTTCTTTCTGGAATTAAATTGAGGGACAAGAAATGCTTGCTGGAAAAGGGAGCTGAAGGAGGGTTCCTTGTTTTGCCCTAGAAGTCACTGTTGCCTATACCTATGCTGCTTGGACTTGGTGTTTCCGATCAAGATCAAGGGGTGTTTGCTACTGTTTGGAGCTTGTATTAATTACTCTGTTCGTCTGTATGTCCCAAACAGAGGGCACACATATGGATGTTTGTACAAAAGGCAAAAGTGGGGTGGTCTACAAATATTTTGGATATGTGGTTGTATTGCTCTCAGTAGGTAGACTACCTTACACTCCTCCATAAACTCTGCCCAAGCTAAAGACAATCAGGATCAGACCACAAGGGATTGTTCTTCTGCCCTCATGGAACTTTGACGTCTGAACTTTGCACTTTTCTTAAAATGACAGCATTCTCTGGTGAGCAATAACATGGATTACTTTCCCTGAACTGTTACAAAACCACTTTCTAATCTCAGCCCTACAGTGAGTTAGTCATCTCAGTGTTGCAGATGATAAAATCCTTCTCATAATATTACAATCGAGTCAAGCTGACCTGGTACACAAAGGAAATGAACAGAAACATATGCCTTATGTAATGGTTTCACATGTAATTAGTTTTCTATAGGTTGGATTTCAGCCACAATTTCATCATTTTCTCCATTTTTGTTGAATCCCTGTTGACAACTGAATAATTTCTTCCACCACACACAGATGCTTTTACCCTGGCTGGCTGGTGAAATATTAACAGTTTTCACGGGAGTTGTTGTATAGAAAAGTGTGTGTACTGTTGACCACAAAAGCAAATAAAAGGCAATTTTCTTCAAAATCAGAGATGTGCTAGAATCAATTTGTGCAGCATTATATGAGCCAAATTCACCCAGATGGAATGACTGCTCAACAGCAAAGAGAAGATGCAGTTCCTGGACCAGCAAGCAGCCCCACTGTGACAGAATCCACATTCAATGGGGGTAGCTGTTTCAGTTTCCCCTTCTGCTTGGTCTATCTTATGAAATTTATTTTAACTGAGCTACAAGACACTGACTTTATGATCACAGAACAATATGTTAATGCTGGGGTAAATGGGTTTCTCCTCTCTTTTCTTACCTGTTTTCCTGTTTTCCTCTTTTTCTCTCTCAACAACTTCAAGTTGGTTTTTTTCATTATGTAGATGAAGAACTCAAAAAAATTCCATTCTAGAAAATCTGTTCATCATTTTTGAAAGTATAAAGACTATCCTGACAACTATTTGACACTAAAATCAGAAGAAGAAAGGAGAGGCTCATCAGAAGAGCTCATAAGATTCAACCCGTCTTTCATTTAATTTTTATTAATTCCACAACACAGGCCCAAGCAAGTTTTAAGGCAAGGAGGGAGACTGCTAAATAATGAAATTCAAGGTTTTCTACACAGTGTCCCACAGATGTTTAAGACAGTGCCAGCAGAAGAGAGTTTTTGCTACAGAATCAGACAGAGCAGAGCTACGCAGCTGCCATGTACCCAAACAAGTTGCTGGGACACAGCACCACCTTACCAGAAAGGCATTTTTAGTACCTCAAATAGCTTAGGCACTTCCTACAATGTTTTCCAAGGAATGGAGATGTTTTCCAATGTATGGAAGGGATCACAATCTGAGGAACCTGCAAGTTTTGCATTCAGTAATAGAGAAGAGATAGTGATGCATAGAAAAGATAATTTGACCTGACCCACCAAAAAAGGTGTAAGAAAGAATCAGTTAAAAGCTTCACTGTTTCTGTGTTACTAAGTAAAATGCAAGCATTAGGGACAGACCACCAACCAAAATGGAAAATATTTACACATCAGCCAGAGGCTGCAGCCTGACTGCACTGCAGTTTACTGGAAGGAGCTACTCCTGTCATCTCTAAGTTTGTGTAAGATTTCAATTAGCTTTCAGTACTTTAATAAGTTCAATGTGCTAAATTAATTTAAAAATGTTGCTTGATTTCCCACTAGCTCAATCTCCAAAATCTTTTATTTGACAATATTTTTATTCTTTGAAGGCACTGGGCAGTATCAGTTTGTCTTAATGAAGGGGATATTATTTTTGACACAAGTCTTGTTACCAATAAAAGGATGAGATGCAATGATGCAGGCGAAGATTTAGAAAACCTGTTATGCTTACAATTGAATGTCAGGGGTTTTTTTCAGTAGTTTTCCTATTTTTAGCAGCAAAGGAAGCCATGTTGGTTTTTTTTTAAACAAACACTTCACTGACTGGATTGTAACCCCAAACCTGCTGTAAAAATGTTGTCTCACAAAGAATAAAAGATACCTCATGCAAGAGCTGAGCAGCTAGAAAAATTCTGCTAAAGGTCATGGGTTTTAACCTGGTGAAGTGTGAAAATTTGGGTTTTTTTCAGATGGTCTGTTCCACTGGATTTAGTAAGAACAAAGCCACTATAATTCACAAAAGGAGAAGCAGCACTGGGTACTTTCTCTTGACAAGAATCTTTCCTGTGCAACAGAGTTCACTTTCTATGTGTGCTTCAAAGGAACAAGCAAGAAAATAATGTGACAGCATCTGAGTAATGAGACCTTACCAGCCAACACTGGTCTGCTAACAATCTCATTACAAAACATTATTTCAGGAGTGACTTCTTCCTCTATTCTTGCTATGTAAGCAACAGAAAAGAGATACCAAGTTTGGATCCTTTTCCAGGTGGTAGACTTTATTTTACCTGTAAACAAAACATAAAGAGCATCACCATAACCAAGGAAATATTTCACTTTGTGCTCATTTGCCTCAGTTACATGTATAAATTTTAAAATACATTGTACAAAAGTCAGCGTAGGTAGCTGAGAGATCATTTCCTACTTTTCAGTATGAGAGGTGATGACTGAATTGCAATGTTTGTTTAACACACTACTTGAATTGATAAAATTGATTTATGAGCAACAAAACCAGCACAGCATTCCTCTGAATATCAAAAGTATACCAATAAAATTTCTTTTTTATTTTTCTATTGATAAAGTTTGAGATAATCCAAAGAAGCAAATCTATAAGCATAAAGTTCTATCATTAAATTACTCAGATAATCCAAAAGCAGATGGGGTATCTAACTATTCTTGTGCCAAGAATGAATGCATTTTATTGCTGTCCTTTTCCCTGTCTTTTACCCATAACTTTTTGCTCCATTTGAACATTATTTACTTTTCTGAAATGTGTTCCAATCTTCCAATTAAGATTTAGCATACATGTCACCTTAATATAAACAAGAGAGGCATCTGAAGTTCTTCCCCAGTCTCTGAAAAGTGCTTTGTAAGATGAAACAAGTGTCAAATTGAGAGTTTAGGGTAATAAATATGTTTGAAAATTAAGGCTTTAAGTATGTAGAATAGTAACATCATAGAACCATAGAACAACAGAATAGTTTGGATTGGGACACCCTTTAAAGAAGATATTTAAAGATCCACTAGCTCAGCAAGTCTGTCATGGGCAGGAAAACCTTTCACTAGACCAAGTTGCTCCAGACCTCATCCAAGCTGGCCTTAAGCACTTCCAGGTATGGAATGTCCACAATTTCTCTAGGAAACCCATTCCAATGCCTCACCACACTCGCTGTAAAAAATTACATCCAATTGAAATCCACCTTCTGTCATTGTCCCTTGAACAAACCCAGCTCTCTTAGCCTGTTTCTACAGGAGATGTGCTCCAGGCCTCTGATCATCTTCATGGTCACTCTTTGGACCCAACAGATCCACAAATTTCCTTTGCCTGTGTCCACAGCTGGACACAGTACTTCAGATGGGATTTTATTAGAGTGGAGGAGAGGGACAGAATCACCTCTCTTCCCTCCAGCAAATGAGCTGCCCCGCTCAGATTGATTCTTTATCCACCCAATGGAGGGTCACAAAGATTGCGAGGGGCCTCTAGAGGGAAAGCCATATCTGGAGCAGATGAGGTCACTTTGTTTGTTCAGCCTAAAGAGAAAGCTAAGGGGACACCTCACTGCAGTCTACAACTTCCTTGTGAGGGGAAAAGGAGCAGAACCAATCTCTTCTCTGTGGTGACCAGAAAGGTATGAAACTGTGTCAGGAGAGATTTAGGTTGGATAGTAGGAAAAGGTTCTTTATTGAGAGTGTGTCTGGGCACTGGAATGGGCTCCCCAGGGAAGTGGTCACAATACTGGCCTGACAGACTTCAAGGTACATTTGTACAATGCTCTCAAGCATATGGTGTGAGCCTTGAGGTGCCCTTTGCAAGGCTGGAGTTGGATTTCAATGATCAAATGTGAAACTAGCATCTTATCAGGCTTATGCAATATCCATCATCCTGGAAATACTGCACATGTGAGTTGTCCTGCCAAAAGAAGTTGTGATAAATGCTTTAAATAAACACTGCAGGATCAGAATTTGTATATGTAAGACTCATCTGCTCTGATTGTCAAATATATACATGCTTGATCAAACACAAACTCATTTTTCATCCTCACAGTAACTATGGCTTCTAGATAGTGTACAGGGATTTCTGTCAGAATATCTGCATAGATTTCATTTGTGCTTGCAAAGTGTCAATTACTAGTTTCTTAAGAGGCAATATTTTCTTTTTATCACCTGATTTTGACAAAGTTTTGTTGCTTTTTTGAATCAAAGTAGCTAGTGGTTAATAATCAGAGGGTTTTTATCATGAAAACCAATCTTGGACTTACCAAACAGAGAAAGTACAAGCACTTTACTGAAGAGAGTTGAAATAAATGCAGCAGAATGTTTCTGACCTCTATGTCTATCAAATGGAAGCTTCAAATGGCAATACAGAACATATCCTGCTTTTCCCACTGACTACGTGGTAGTTCCTTTGTGGACCTGGCTGACATCTCTCCTCTGGATGGACTGATTTGAAGAAAATGGATTCAGAAGTCAATGCATATTTCAAGAAAACTATCAATTGTATTTATCCAATAGGTGACCTATTTCAAAATGCTTTGAAATACAATTTTCTATAATTTCTTTGACCACTTTTCCTTCTAAAGTTGAATGTTGAAATGTAGATAAATTACAAGTACTATGGCTATGAAGCTTAGTACGCTATATAATTCCATTGCATGACATGGTCTTGTGGCTTAAAGGAGACATGTTACCATCAGAAATAAATGGAGATATCACAATGATTCAACTTACAATAGGTTGGTTATACCTGTCACATTTAGTTTTCCACAAAAGCTAAACAGTAAGCCTGAACTGACCTGACAGTAACCCTCTAATCCACTTATCTTCTATAGATTTAAGTAATTTGAATAAATGTCATATTTATTAATTTTATTGCCACATTTTTAAAAGCTAGATTGAGAAACTATTTTATGAGAAGGAAAAATTGCCTCATAGCTTCCTTTTTTTAGGGAAATCTCTATTCAATTAAACAGGGCATATTAGGGGAGAGGAAATAAGGTAGAAATTAACTTTTTCTGCCTGTAGTTTTTGTCATATGTAACATGGTCTGGACTGTGTAGTAACATTAAAAAAATCTTTACATGTCAAAGATCTGTAGTGGCAGATGTGGTTATGTTCTTTAATTTATGTGCAGAACATGTTGTCTTGGTAAGTAGGAGATTTCCTGTCCAGATGATATATAAATAATCAAGGAAAAAATACAGGAAAGAAGAATTGTTTTCCTTTCCTGTGAGTTTTCTAGCAGACCTTACAATTCATCACAAGATGAGGAGAAGACAGTTAGCAGGGAAAACTTGCTGGTTCCAAGAAAATCCTGGGAGAGCCATAGCTCAAAATGATTTTTCATTCAGTCTACCAAACTAATTTAAAAATGCAAGAACTTGGAGGACTAATGACCCAGGTCAGAGAAAAAGTGTCCTTTTCCAAGAGGAAGGCATTCGATAGGTATACAATGATCCACATCGCAGCAGTCTGAGGAATTTGGGCATACCTTCCTTTCTAACACAGCATGGGCAGACAGTAATGTGAAATACATATATATGGTCTTTTTGAAAAGCCCTGCATATTAATGTGCTTTCTTCTTACAACTGAGATGAATAATAAACCAAGATATTTAAGAAATAGGAACAGAAGGGAATTTGGTATGCATTTACTCCATCATCTGTAGATAATGTGATTCTCATCAGCATCTCTTTTACATGTTTGTTTATGCATACTTTTATTGGGAATGACTTTATATACTTACTGGATAAATGATTCCACAGACCTATGACATTTGGCAATAAAAATATTTTTTTTCTTTTCTCAATCTCATTTTCTGCAATACAGACAGTAGCATCCCATGAACTCTCTTCCCTTGGTCAATCCCAAAGTCCCCAGCCTTGGAAACATCAGTAACTACTTACCATAGAGTTACCCCTCCCAGGGGGAAAACCAGACTCCCCACAATAAAGGAAGTTGTGTCACAACTTCCTTTGGTTTCTCCTTCCCCTGTCCCTGGCTTGGCATCCCTGGTGCCCCCCCCCTCCCTTGGAGGCCAGTCTCCCCTGCCCAGCCCTCAGCTCTGCCCCCCACCCCTTCCTCCTTATAAACTGCCTGCTCCACGCGGTTCTTTCTCTTTCTAGCCAGGTTACCCTTCAGCTACTGTGTTGCTCTGCTGGAATAAAACCTTGCAAAAGAGCCTTTCTTGCCTCTATTGCTGAGCCAGCTGTGGTGAGTGTTGAGTGGAGGTTTGACTGCATTCCCTGAATGTTCACTCAGCTTGCTTTTCGGCAGGAGAGGCTTGTTGGGGACAAGAGATAGGCAGCAGCACCTACCATTCTAACACCCACATTTTTAACAGACCTGTTATTTCTTCTTGGAGGAACATAAAAAGATTTTTTATTCCTTTCTGTATTCAGTTGATACACAGAAAATGATTACTATGTTCCCCTTAGTTTACTTCCTTTCTAACCTCAGCTGTCCATGTTCAGTCACTCTTCTGAACCTCTTTTTTTATCCACAGTGTTCTCTGATCACTCTGGTGTACATCCTTTCTTAATTACACTACCCCAGATAATACTTAGTGCTCCAGCTGAGGCTTCAGGAACCTCAAGAGAATTTGAAGGATCACTTAATGTGTCATGCAGACAATATGCCTCCTAAAGTGCCTTTTGCACAACACTATTTTCTCATGTTCTGATTGTCCTCTGCAATGAGCTCAGTTCCTTTTTGTTGTTGTTGTTGTTGTTGTTGTTGTTGGAAAGCTGCTCCTTAGCCAGCTCCGTTCCACGCTGTGTGTGTGCAGGTGGCAGCTCCTAAAGAATACTTTGCCTCAAGAAAGCTGCCACCAGCTCAGGAACCCAGGAGCTGCTGTGCAGACCCTGAAAACCAAGACTGACTCAAATACAAAGTGAATCAGGCTTTTCTACTCTGGGAGAGGTAAAGGCTTGAAATCTAATGTCTCAAAGGATGCCATTAATGCAGAGCAAAGAGGGCAGTTAGTTCAGATTCCCTGGAACCATGAGAGAGAAGGAAAGAACGCAATAACTGAATTTACAACAGCAAACAGAAGCATGGAATTGATCCCTATATCGGGAAACTTTGTATACTAAAGCAGCATGTCAGGACAAAAAGGGGATGAAGGGCTTTGGGAACAGGGGGATAACTCCCTTCTCTGCAGCTGTCTGTTCACCAGAAGTTCGTTTTTAATTCACTTAGTGGTGACATATTTACCACAAGAGGCATGGAGAGCTGCATCTCTCCTTTTCAACCCCCTCCGTTACACACACACAGAAACACATGGAGGTTGGCATAGGATGTGCTCCTCATCATGGAAGACAAACCTCCTCCATTTCCAGTGGCTTCCTAATCATTGCATTGGCCCTGTCACCAGCCCTCTCTCTCTCATTAGTCCCTGTAGCTGAAGTTATTGTTTACATATGGTTCTAACAACCTGTCCTTCAGAGGTACAAAGCATACATTTTAAGTAATAATCTTTCCTGCATCGTGTCAGATTTAGTAATGACAATCATGGCCAAAGGAGTGCTCGAACAGATGCAATTACAATATTTTAGTTCTC
>NW_005054315.1:1103755-1146854 GCF_000277835.1 Geospiza fortis
CTGAATCTTGTTTCTCTGTGGAGCAGACAGGGAGACCTGAACTTACAAGCCACTGAAGAACAGATTCAATGTGTAATGTATGTGTAATGGTATTTTTCAATATAAATTAAAATGGGGAGGGGGACAGATTGATGCCAAAGGGTGAATGCTGCAACTAGTAATGGAAGAATTATTTTCATGCATTTAGGAGAAAGTGCTGAAGTGCTGAAGTGTTTTATAATCTGTTTTATAAAACATTAGACAATGTCCTTCTAGCATAAACCTGTCCAGCATAATTATTATATAAATTACTAGATTTCTTGGCTGTTCTCAGCAAGTTAAAATAAAAACCCCTTCTTTCCCTGTATGAAAAGTTGTGATTTCTGCCCTTTCAGAGAGGAATGAACTCCTCCTGCTCATTCCGTGATATGGCCTCCTCCAAGAAGTTCAGGGCCAAATAAAATGCAAGTGTTTTCTGCTTGTGGTTCTTTTTCCCAGTGCTTGAAAGGGCTTCTGGGCCCTTCCTCTGCTGTTTCAAATTTGTAATGAGCCCCTGCCAAAGCACAGGTCAGCAGTTTGCCGAATTTTTTTTTTTTACTTAATCCTCCTGACAGGCACAGGTCCAGCACCTCTTGAAGATCCTCATTAAGTACGTCTGCCCTGCTTCAGTCAGGTGAACAGTGTTGATGAAATAGCCCAGAGGAACTTCTTGGGCCCAGCTCTTTTTACTTACACTAAAACACTGCTTCTACTAGTCTTGGCAGTGAAAGGTGTTGTTTCTCTGAAACTCCCCACTCACCAGGTGGACTGCAGCAGCTCCAGCAGCATTCCAGCCATCTTCTTTTGGAAAACAGCACAGAAAACTGTGTCAATATACAGCTATGAGTCACTTGAGCATATACAGTACTTTTATTGCTCCAATAATGATATTTCAGTAAAAGACACTGGTGTTTTAATAAATAGCCTGCAAGATGTTGTATAAAAACCGTTACTACAAATGCATGAATATATTCTTTCATCAGATGTAAGAGTTCAGAACTGCTCTTTCAGACAGAAGCCTTTGACCCTGTGAAAGTTCCAAAAGATCTGAGCAGGTAAAGCCAACACATGGCAGGTAGAGCTGTCTGTAAAATCCTTCATGGCTTCAGAAATAGCACATCAAAATCTCAGACTTGGCAAAAAGCTGTGTGGTGTGCGAATACAGCTTATTCTGCAACAAATGTCGGAATGCTCATTCATCTTTCCTTCTTCAGCTAGCTGCTTATGTGAGTGTGAGAGAGGAAAGTCTTGTAGTTTCATCTGTAGAACCCCTTTAGGGGGTGGTCAAAGGTAATGTCCAGGTGCACGTTTTTATATTTCCACAGCATGATTATAGTGACTGTTACAAAGCAAGCATCATGTTTCAAAGCTTCTTTTTCAAACAATGTGTTAGAAACTTAGAGGCTTATGGCAGGTACAGAATCTCAAAGGGACCATTACAGTTCTTTTAATTATGGAGGTGATAGAAATTTAATTTTCTGATCTCCCAGCATTTCCTTCAAATTTAAGGTGAGTGGGCTACTGTGGATCTAACTGCAACTGATTTAAAGTCTCAGTACCTGAGGATGGGGAAAAACATTAAGTTGTGGTTGTAGAGCCAAAAATATGTCATTGACATCAAACTGGTGCAACTGAAGTATTTTTTCATGGAAAAGAGTTTTCCCCAGAATGCCTAAGTGTGTAATCCTACAGGAATAAAATTTATTTCCCCAAAGCAGCTGTGACCTTTTATCGCCTCTCTTCATCCCTTCCACTCCCCACCAACAGGATAACACTACTTGAACTTTGCCTTAATTTTCAGAAGCCCATAATTACACCCTGGTAAGTTATTTACCTAATGCACCTTGACAAAGCAATTCTTGGTCAAGAGGAAGACTCTCCCAGGCATGCAAAAAGCAATTTCCTTTCAACCACCAGTGGAATAAAACCCCCTAGAAATAACTAATGTCCAGGATACAAAGCCAAGCAAAAGAAGGTCCTTCTTTCTCATGGCTAGAGGTCCCTTCACCTTGACTGAATGCTGTAGGACATGGCTTATTTATTTTTCTAGATTTCCTGCCTAGTAAGACTCCCTCATTAGTGAGAGAAACCTACTGAGCAATGAAACAACTCCAAAAATGTTTTCCAATGTTTACTGGAAAAACTGGCCAGGAAATCATGGGCAGGAACTGCAGGGTGGCCTTCTGCACTAGCTCTGCCCTTCCCAGCAGGGCAGCTGGGTAAGCTTCTTTTTTATTCTGCTAATGAAACCCAGGTCAACTGTATCTTTTTGCAAGTCTGTCTGACACTGGACACCTAAGCAAAAAGGCCCAAGCACACCAGCATTTTTAAATTTATTAATGAGAATAACATGAGTGTGATCAGAACTTACACAAAGGTCCATCCTTTGCCTCACAGAAAACTGAGTTATTTTCAGCAAAGTAATGAATAGTAATTTTAAAAGGGAGTGTCTGCATCTCCTGCAACAAATGCTACCGGACAGCCTTAAGATACCTTCCAAGAAAGAACTGTGTTTTTCTATTTAAACAATAAACAGGTCTGACTAACTAACCAGAAAACTGAAAATGTGTCATCTTCTTCAAGGAAATGCTGGATGCTGAAAATCCCAAGTCCTGCATTCCTGTTTCTGCTACAGCTTTCTTCACCAGCTATCATTACTTAAACCCCTGTAAGAACCCCAGACAGAAGATAATTTAAAACTCCTTCGTTCCATGTACATGTAACAAAAAGATGACTCATGCACTAAAAAGGCAATATTCTTCCTGAAAATTACGTTCTTGTGAATAATGAATATTTCACTTTATCTGCCATGAAAACCAGAGACAACAACACTGCCTCCTACTACGGATTTTGAGGCTAGGATGCACAGTTCAGAAATATTTGGCAACTGCTTGATTTCTAAGGTGCAGGAAATTAGAGAAGCGTAAAGTCTTATGTAGACTTTCCCTCCAGAGCAAAATAAGCATTGCAAAGAAATTATGTAGTACATGTAGCTCTTGCAAAATAAGCAATTGTAGAATTTTGGATATTTTTTTCCACATGAACATTGAATAATCCAGCGACCTTAGGGTATTTTGGTAACTAACACTACATTCCTTCACAAGTCATCACAGTAGGTTTTTTATTAATAATGATATTACAATGTTCATTAAGTTACAGTAATGATGGAAATATCACTCTCTTGTACACCCTCACTGTTAGATCATCAGTTTGACAGTGAAATACCCCAGCTCCCAAACCAGCTCAGAAATATATGTATTTCAGTAGACATAAAAATTACTTGGTCCTTAACCAGGTCTCTCTGGCTTAACAACAGCCAAAATTTTACAGCAGATGTGTCTGCTATTAGAGGTTTCTCTTTGCCAAAGTGTTCTTCTGGTTGGGATCAACCCCTTGGGTGTTGTGCTGGAAAGCTTGCCAGAATTAGGGGGCTTGTACTACATTTGGAACTCTATGTCTATTCCTTGGTTTTCATTTTTAGTTTGATCTTCTCTCCTGAAAAAGGTCATAGAAATTACAATGCAGTTAAAAAGTTACAACACATAATATTCATGTGACATACTTACATAACAATCATGTATTGTCAGACTGTCAATATTTCCAATGCTCTAAATGGAATTCTGCAGGAGAAAGAAATAGGTAGCACACTTGTTCTCATGTACATCAAGCTAAATGTAAATAGTCACTAAATGTAACAATATGGAAAGCAACTGTATAATAACCTGCACAGTATTTTTTTCTTTTTTTTTCTTTGAATTGGGTTCTAATTCAAGACCTTTTAAATTCTCTACTATTTTTCTTTGCAAAATATTTCCATATTAATATCCTCCACATGGTAGCAAAGGGGTTGTAGGCCTGTGCAAAAGAAAGAAAAAGTGACTGATTGTATGTTATATAGCCAATCCAAAGCTTACAGATGTCGATTCAATTCTTTGTTTTGGCTTCTGTTGATTTTGGGATCAGAATCTATAGCAGGGTTTGAGAAACCCTAAAAGTTTATTTTAAATAGGAAATTATGAACTGCAAGCCAAACAATTTATTTGCAATAGAGAGAGAGAAAGAAGAGCAAGTCAGAGATTCTTCTTTCCATGATGCGGACTGTGGGGAAACAGCTCTATTCATAGTTTTGCTTTAAAAATAACTTCATTGCCTGCCTGAAAAAGAAAAGATAATGATAATAAAGTAATTCTTATTGTTATTATTATTGTTATTCACAAGAAGAAATGCTAAGAATATAAGGCATCTCATACCTTATAAGGCAATAAAAATTGTGAAGTCTCAAACACATGATAGGGTGGTTTAATAATTTAGAATTTCTGCCTTTTTGGTAATTCCCATGAAAATAATAATTTTAGACACCCAAAAGCCCTTTGGATCACAGATGTATTTGAAATCTGAATTTCCATTGCATACTTAATTTATCCCAGCATTCCTTACTGAAAGCATTAAAAGCAACAATTTAACTGGATCCTATTATCTGTTCAGTTCATCTCAGAGATTTTGTTCCTCCTTTGCTTTATCTGGCTCTATTTTCTGAGACCTGTTTCCCATTAAGTGGAGAGCTCCTGCCTTTGGAACAGCTACTGGAGGGCTTGAAAGTTCATTCCAGTGAAGATTGATTCAAAAGCAGATTCCTGTGTCTTAATGGACTCTTTCTTCCTCTTAAGACAACAGTGGAGCATAGATTTTCTCACCCCACATCAGACAGTGACACCACATCTTGTCTCTGACAACAGCCAATTCTGGGTGCATCTGACACACACACAATGGGCAGAGCCCATTGAGAACTTTCCCTGGGCTGACACCACCAAGGAGCTGGCTTTCATTTTAATGCTTGAGGGGTTCATGCTCTTAACTTGATGGCCTACAGTTCCATTGGTTACGCATTTTTAAAATACTTTTAATCCAGTTGTTCTCAAGTTCATTAGAATTCCCTAACTACTATAAGAGGAATCTTAGTTACCTCTTCCAGAAGGTTAAGTGTGTTTTTCTTCAGTCTTACCTTATGCATCTGTGTTAACAGGAAACAGGTCTAATCTCTCTCATATTTCCCTTGTCTAAAAAAGTCTAAAAGAAACCACTTTAGGTTTTTACAGCAATGTCATATGTCTTTGTGTAATTTCATCTCTGTGTGTAATAGCACACAGAGTCTTTACAAAAACCGAGAGTATTTCAGCTAGAGGAATTTTATTTATTTATCCAGTAGCAATGTAATCTTTTCCATTTCACAAGCTGATTTAATTTCTTACAAAGTTTGTCTGGCATGAGACGAGTTTTGTGAATCAGTTCATTTCACAGGCTGAACTTTTTAGGGTTTTCAGGCATCAGAATTTTGATTGATTTTGAATGGTGGGTGTCACCACTTCATTATTCCATGAGCTTTGCCAGCTCTGAGAACCAACAAAACAAAATGTAAAATAAACTATACCTTTCATAAGTCACTTTGTTGCTAATTATTGTGTAGCACTTTTCTCCTCAGGAAAACAATGTCTAAACTATATCACATTTCTTCACATTTAATATTTTTTCCAAAGACATGCTCTTTGGCAAAATGAAGGCTATAACTCCTGCATGTGATTTAAAGAATAAACAAGAAGTGGGGGAAAAAAATCTTCTGGTTCAATAAAATAATTCTGCCAGAGGAAAACTATAGCTAATGTCAGATTAGTGTGAAAGCTACTTGGGCTGCTTGTGCCTTGTCTTTCCTTGAGGCTGCCTTTCACAGCAGGATGGTGGTCTCTCTCTCACCAGCAGCCTACCTCCCACTTTAACTCCTCATTTTTGAAAAATGTTTCCTCTTCCTAAGTCCATAGTAACTTATTCACAATCACAGCAATGCATAAATTGTGTGGAGTACAGATCTTTAATTTCCTGGGTAATTGCAATGAGAACATAAAGTGCAAGCTCAGTGCAGAGCATCCCTCATGGCAGACACTCCCAGCAGCTCCCCTCCATGCAGCATGGAAATTACCCAAGCATCTCTGTATCTATTGCCCAAGAAAATACATGACTTTTTTTTTTCAAACATTAATATTAATAATTCTTACAGTCTCTATTGTACATCTTAATAAAGGAAAAAATGTCATCTCTGTCAATAGATCTATGCCAAAATTATTTACCTTTGTACATCAAAAGTTGTTGCAGGAAAGTTCATCTCTGAAGGGGTTCCAAGGTGAAAGCACAGACAGCATTAAGGACAAAGTGTGTAACGATACCAGCCATGGTTACTGACTAATACCATCGTGCCACAAACTGTAACCTGTTCTAATCCCGGTACAGGCTTGGAAGAAAACACCAGTCCCTCAAGGGGACAACTGACACTATGACATTTAACAGCTATGCAGTTGGATATCTAATGCATATAATGGTTCCCAGCAACCCATTAAAAATGCATAAATTTTTCTTCATTTATTATTTATTGAGCATGGGTATCTGTGTATTCATAAAGGATAAACATATGTTGCTCTAATCCAAAGTTCAGGTAGAGTTCCTCGGGATATTAGAGCCATCACCATCAGGTGTTGGTACTTGAAATAAGGAAAAAAAGTATTCAACAACAATTAAAACTACATCCAGTATTCATCAGTGGATTCAGAGACCTAACCTTACTATCATTCAGAAGATTGGCCTTGATATTTAATAGGATTTTATTTTAGCATAATCTATATTTAAAAGCAGGATGGAAAAACAAAGTTTTGTTATGATCTGAATTGTAACATACATTCTAATTTGTTCAAGTTAAATTTCAATTGGAAAAATAAAAGAATGGTTATTTTTTTTTAGATATATTTTTGTTGTGTTCTAAAATAGCAGCTGACTTAATTTTCCATACTTGAACTCCGACCATGGCCACTTTGGAGACTGCACTCAAAATGCACATAAACCTAAATCTTAAATAAGCATTCAGTTATGCACTGGCTAAATTGATTTCCACACAAATTGCACTGGTTTCTGAAAAACACTGCCAGAGCAAAATTAAAATAACAGAAATGGGGATTATTTTAGCAGTACTGCCTTTACAATCAAAAATTTTACAATCTTAATAATAGAGATTAACATATACAAAGGAACACCCTTGGCCTTATAATAGAAGGGTCATATCTTGGATCATAATCTTTCTTTAGAAGAAAATCCTACCTCTCAGAAACCAAATATGCAATAACTGTAACTTCATATCTGACTTTTCTGACTGGTCCTGGTTCTCGTCATCCCCAAGTTGATATAATGTCTGGTCTTCATTTTCTAAGAAAAAATATAAATGTTTCAAATTTTGTGGTTCTTCGGAGCAAAAATGAAAGGAGTTGCACTTTATCCAAAAGTTCTCATGATGAGATACAGTAAAGAATACAGTGAAATTTTTGTCCAGAATTTTTAATAAAGGTTAGTTAGCTGTATGAAATTTAAGTCATATCTCAAAACTGAACCACAGGTTTCACGCAGAGTTCATGAGTGATGCAGTAAAGTCCCTTTTTAAGGGCTTGCATCTACTTTTATGCAGCAGATTTGACTATAGCAAAGATTTTGTACAGCTCTAACATTCATTGCTATTTTGTCTTCCAAACCAAATTCCACAGCTGTCAGGAAAATACTGTGCATTCAGCAAGGGTCTGATTTTGGGAGGTAATGGACCCAGTGAAACACTAAATCCAGGTCCACACAGCACTGCACAGTGCTGGTTATGCATTTTAGCAGAGCTTTGAACTCTCATTCCAAGTCATGTCCATCAAAATCCATTGTATTGGGAGCATGCTGGGATAAACACTTTTTTTTTTTGCAACGAGACTGCCGAATCCCACATGATGAATGTCAGACTCAGTCAGCTACCTCTCATCCCAAATGCTTGCCCCAGTGCCTGCATCTCCCTTTTTGTGGTGTGATGCCCACCACCTCTTCCCTCTTCATTGTGACCTTCCCATTTGTCTGCCAAAACCCACCACAGCCACAGCCACGGCAGCCCATGTGCTCAGCAGCTGTGTCTTTGTGCATTTGGCACAATCTGCCAAATATTTATCTCATGGGTTAGTATTTAAATGTCTTAATGTGTCCCCACTTTTCCAGTGTATGTGCAAAACTCAATGTCTTCGGCAATTAAACAATGCTGTCTTTTAGCAGCATGTTGCATTCCTAATATATGTGCTGCTATTTTCAATGAGAGGATTATTTGCTATTTAGTTTAATAGTAAGCATTAATACTTTTCAAAGGCAAAAGAAACATTGGAATTCTGCTGTGCTTTTCCTATGTTTTTGGCTGGCTCTCTGCAATGGAGAGGGTGGCAGAAAATCCTAGCATGCCAGTGGCACTGTAACAATTTCCTCTACAGCAATGGACTTCTACATGACATTCTGATGTGGAAGTAGTGACATTTTGCAACCAAAACATTATTCTAAAATAAAAATTTGCTGTGCAGGTCTAACTTAGAAGTTAGGAAATGTACTGCTTTCCTAACTTTGTTCCTAGTCTCACAAAACATTCTTTGTAAATAGGACATAGGTGGCAAAAGAGAAACAATGTGCACATTTCTGTAAAATTATCTTGATGTTAAAGTGACATCAGCACCTGAAATGACAAGAGTCACAGCTGAAAGTGTGAATCCTATCTAATGAAAATGTAGGCCAAACTAAAAACTGTATCTTCAAATACAACCACAGTGATATTTAAGTAACACAGACCCTTAAATTTTTCAGTCCTCTCCTGACATGTTTTTATTTTCCCTTCTATTATTCTGATTTAAATACTATAAAAATAATAGAATAAAATTTGCTCTGCTTTTACAGAGAAATTGCCATGTTCAGCAAGTCATGACTACAGAGACAGAAAAGTAACAGACATACAGGAAGACAAAAGAAGCAATTCAAACTCACAGAAGGAAAACAAAGGCAGAAGTATCTGTATGCATTCAATGTTCATTAAATAGTGTAAAGAAATGACAGGAAGTAGAACAACCATAGTACCAAAAAACCAAAATATCAGCAACTGTGAGGTTTAGAGAAGATGAAATGAAAAACTCAACAACACAAATGCAACCTGTGAGCAACCAGTACAGTGAAATCTGTACACCAAATGAGCAATTATCTACTTGTACTGTACAGTGCTTAAAAACAATGTAACAATTTACAGAGGAAAATATTCAGTTTGGATGTTACTGTCCCGTAAATCTAAGTATTAAAAAAGTAGATTTCCATGAGCAGAATGCATAAATATCTGAAGATAAATTTTATAGACACAATGGTGCAAAGGAAAATTTCCACAAGTTTTATGAGTAAGGTAGTTCTGGTAACACAAAGACATGATGCTGAATAATCCCCAAAATTTAAAGCAAAATAAAACTATAAATAAACAAACAAACAAAACAAAACAAAAAACCCAAACAAACAAAAAGAGAAAGAATAAGTTGGGTTATCTCCAACTAGATTAGCAACTGACAGTGTTTTTTCAGAATTATAGTTTTGGACCTATATATCTGAAGTCTATGTAAAGTCAGAATCCAATATTTTATTTTTCCAGTGAATCAAGCTGTTTCACTCAATTCTCAACAGCTGCCAGAAGTCTCTGTATATGATACATTTTGCCTTGGGTTTTTGTTTTGCTTTGTTTCAAAGATTTGTAACTGTTTTCAGTAATTTCCTCCTATGATTTAAGTCTGCTACCCAGATACATGAGAAATGAGTGAACTCAAAATAGTAGGATGTTTTAGTGAGTTGCATAAATCAAATATTTTGCACATAAGGAGTTCTCTTTATAACACAAGCTGTTCCACCTCCTGTTAGTATGTTCCTATTTCTAAATTTGTCAACAGCATGAATAAAATGTCGTGGACTCTGAGAGCTTTTAATTTTGAAGCATCCAGAAACTTCCAGGCTCAGTGAAGGATCCAGGCTGTGGATGAAGCGTGTGCTCTTTGACCTATCTCAAAGGGACAGGGAATATCAGAAATATCTGTGCATCACACAGAGGGGATCTCAGGGGCCACTTGATGGGAATGGGCTATGAGTAGGAGAAGTGAAGACTCCAGCCCTTTGCATGAGTTCCAGCTCCCTTGCAGACGTATTTTCCTCCACCAGGGCCTAGGAGTAATGCACAAAGAATTCCCATCTTTTCCTTTTTGGATGCTCGCTGGTGACTTCATCTAAATGGATGATTCACAGTGGCTTTCTTAAGAGCTTGATGGAAAAAGTAATTAGGTCAGATCTAGAAGTGCGTGGAAATAAATGTATTGAACAAACTGGTAAATGGAATGTGCTAACAGCTCTCCTGAGTAGTGTGACAGTGACCTACTCCTCACACCTCCTGGGAAATGAGTGAGAGGCTTGGAATCATAGGATCATAGGATCACAGAATCATTAAGGCTGCAAAGACCTCTAAGATCCAACTGTTAACCCAGCACTGCCAAGTCCACCGCTAAGCTGTGTCTTTCAAATACCTCCAGAGATGGTGACTCAACTACTTCCCTGGACAGCCTGCTCCAGTGCTTCACAACAGTTACAGTTTCCATTAAGAAATCTTTCCTAATATCTAATCTAAATCTCCCCTGCTGCAATATGAGGCCATTTCCTCTCAACCTTTCACTTGGTGCTTGGAAGAAGAGAACAACTCTCCCCTAACTACAACCTCCTTTCAGGAGCCTTCTTTTTGCCCGGCTAAACCACACCAGCTGCCTCTGTCACTCCTCATCAGGACTTTGCTCCAGACCCTTCCCCACCTCCACTGCCCTTTTCTGGACCTGCTCCAGTACCTCAATGTCCTTCTTGTAGTGAGGCGCCCACAACCAAACATGGAACATGAGGGGCAGCCTCACCAGTGCTAAGTACAGGGGGACAATGACTGCCCTGGTCCTGCTGGCCACACTGTTGCTGAGACAGGCCAGGATGCCAGTGGCCTTCTTGGCCACCTGGGCACACTCCTGGCTCATGTTCAGACACCTGTTAACAATATCCACTCCCATATAACACTCCTGGCGTTACCTTAGCACTTCTGTCCTTACAGACCCTCTATTAATCAGAGTAAATTATTTGTAGATGCTAAATATGCTTTGTACATCTGCTCTTTACAGAATGCACGCAGATTGCAGGTAGAGACAGTGCTGCAGAGGAAATGCAGATTTAGCTGCACATAAAAGCACAGAACTCTTGACTAGAGCCCTGAAAAGCACACAAAGTGCAGACTGAAATGGCAAGAGGAGTACAATGGCAAGGAGTACAATTTGTGTGTGTATGTGCAAAGAATTTAGGAGTGAGCAGTTGCAATCCAGTTAAAACAGATTTGTAATCCATGGGAAAGAGGATTTTCTGAACCTTGCCAGAGTCAGGGAAGAGGAAGGTCTTGAACTGGGAAAGTAGGTGTAATGTCAGCAAGAAAGAGACAAGTCAAAGGACAGCTTTTCTTATTAAAGAGCTGCAGTCTGTGGGACTGAATTATCAACATGAGAAAATGGTAGGGAAGGGGGTAGAAAATGTCTGAATTCCAGGTTGGAAGAGATGCATTGGGATGGAACAGGAAAGGGGCACAATGGAGTTTGGTGGGAGCTGAGCCAAAATGCAAATGAGATCATAAAAAATGTTTCTTTTCTAGCTGAAACTGTTGCCCTGTTTTGAAAAGAATGATAAACCCTGAAAATCAAGAGGTTTTCTGCTTTTAGACTGAGAACTAAAAAACCCCAGAGCATCTTTAATTATCAGCGCTGTATCTGTGCCTCCATGGCTTCTTCATTATCTTCTTGACTCTGTGCACCTCAGTGGCTCACAAAAGGGATCACAAACCCATTAGGCTTGAAATGAGAGCGAAAGTGGAGTTCTTAAATAACTTTCCACTTGGGGAACTGAAAATAAGCACCCTAGTGAGTTTTTAGAGGTACTTGATATCTTTTTATTTATTTTCTGAACACCAGCTTACAGCCTTGCCATTTGAATGGACTCAGTGAGGGCTTTCCTGGACTCAAAAGCACTCTCACACTCAGATGTCAGTGATCCATGAGGGCACTGTGCATCAATCTGAAATGCTGCCAGGTCCACAGAAGCATTAATAGTCATGAGAAAATAGAAATAGATACCAGCTGCCTGTACGGGTTATATGTAAACAGAATAAAAGTTTCATCTTTAAAATTATTTTGGTTCTTGCACTTTTGTAGGACATTAATGAGATTTTTCATAATAAAAACTGATATTTCTACATGTGCTTATGTTGCCTTCCCATTCAGAGGACAAACAAAAAGGAAGGTATCCTCCCACCTCACCAAGTTCTCCTCATTTCTGGATGAGCAGTATTTTTCATTTCAGGACAAGGGAGTATGAATGAGGATGTTATGCTGAACACAGCAGAGAGTAAGGAAATGTAAACATTATTCTGGAATTTGCCAACAGTGTCATGCATCACCACTTGACTGACTTCACTCTCATGTAGGTGACCTTCATAAAGTCTCTTTTATGGTTCATGGGTATGATTTTGTATCACTGAAACAAATCAAATTCCAAGGCAGGGATTTTACAATCAGCACAAAAACTAAATTAACCATATCTTAGATAGAAATGTATCACTGAAGCAGATTGTTGAAGTTTAAGTTTGGCTTGAGCAAAGTGCCCTTGCAAGACAAGGCAAGCAGCCTAGGATATCTTGTAATGTACAATGCATGTCCAGCACTTGCAAAGACACATTAATGGCAGTGGTATGTTTAAAGCTCAGGGGCGGTCTTGGCTAATAGGACTGTGTCTGTTCAGACCTTTCACACAGAAGGGTTATCACACAACCACAGAATCACAGAATGGTCCGGGTTGGAAGTGACCTTAAAGAGTATCTAATTCCAACCCCCCTAACCTTGACAGGGACATCTCCCACTAGACCAGGTTGTTTAAAGACCCATCCAACCTGTCTTGGAATACTTTCAGGGATGAGGCATCTAAAGCTTCATTGGGTGGCATCTTCCAGTGTCTCACTGGCCTCTCAGTTAAGAATTTCTTCCTAATTTCTTATATAAATCAACTCACTTTCAGTTCCTTAGAAACACCTTAAATCTAATTCTGCAGAAGAACACGTTTCAGTGCTAGGCTATAGTCTAGCCAAAAGCACTAACACAAACCTTTAATATCTCCAATTATTTTAAGGGACTTTTTTTCTGGCATGTAGCTGAAATATTTTTTAAACACCTGTGTTTCAATATATGTAGGTGAACATACATTTAAGTCATGTTGCTCAATTTGCCAATTGCTTACCCATGTGATAAACCATGCCAAACAGAAATCCAAATATCATAATTTTTTTCAAAATTCCCATCAAAGGGAATAGAAAAATATTAGTCTTATAGGTAAGGAGGAATTTCAGCATGAATTGTCAATGATGAAATCCAAATACTGGCATTCTGTCATGTTAGCAGAGCCAAATAAGTGAGCATAAGAAATAAAAAAAGTAAATGAAACAGTCTTTTCCAATATTTTTCTCCTTTTGCAGTTCAGTTCTTTCAAATTTATATTAGCTTATCCTTTCAAACCCATTCCTGACCACTGCATAGGTATTTTTTCTCTAGATAAAATTAATTAATTCTGAGCGGCATTTCAACAGCTTTTGAGCAGATGTTTTTAGTTTTAAGTGTACCCTGCAGACTCAAAACTAATTTGCTGAATTTTTTCACCATAGAAAGGAAGTTAATGAGTGTCTACTACGACATTCCTTTCACCTTCAGTCAACTTACTGTTTTACAGTGTTTTTAGCACCCATGTAAAAGCAGTCTCATATTTTAAAAACTTCAAAATCTAGTAACAATTCACTTTGATACATTGCATGAAAATTATTGCTTGTAGGGTTTTTTTCTTAGAATATGCTAAACCTTGTATGATATAATTTTATCTGAATGACTGAAAAAATTTTTGGCATAAAATTTATTTAAATTTCTTTTTTTTTGTTTTAAAATAGCTGAGAGACAGCTCTGCCATGGTAAGCACTTGGAAGTCATATTATTTTCTGCATCAGTAATTGGACCAAATGATAAAATAATTGAGTCTACAAATAATCTTTTAATGTATTCCTGAAAAAGAGATCAGCCCTTATAATACATTGAGACCAACAATTAGTATTTTATTTAATTCATGCAGAGTCCATACATATGCTGATTTAAAGGCATACAATTGATTTTTTTGTACAATTGTAGCACCACTGGATTTCCCTTCATTCAAAAGGAATACTGATTTCCACACCTTCGGGACTTGATTTTGATCAAAATGAGAATCTGTCCCACATCCAGAATATTCACTGAAGGGAAAAAACAAACAAACAAGCAAAGCAAATCATAAAGACATAAAAAAACCCCAAAAACAAAACAAAACCAAAACAAAACAAAAAACCCTACCCTACAATTTTTACCTCACTTTTAGCTGTAGGTGAAATTTGGCTCTTCTCTGGCCAAATGGTGGAGACTGCTGCCCTCTGATGCCTCTTTGGTATGTGTCATAGAGATGATAGTCCATCAAAATTCTAGTGAATAAACAGCACAATGCTCATTGTGCTGTGCCTTGTAGATGTACCTGCAGCAGATAATAAAATTCAGATGCCTTTACAAAGCATTAACCTAACTGGAAAAAACCAATCTGCTGGGAATGACCACCCACAGTATGAGGCCATTGAGACACAGGCTTCTGTCAAAATTAGTACAACACTTTGGCCAGAGTATCCAGCACTGAGAGGAAGGTCTATGGAACTGAGCACTTCTTTTTCCAGTATAGGTCATTACTGAAGAACAGAAAAGCAGTAATTTATACTCTAGTCAATACTAATGTTACACTTATCCAGTAGATAGCGCAAATTCTGCTACTCTGTTTAACTATGTGTGGCACTTGCTCACTTCTTCCCTGCATGGGTAGAAAACTCATTGACAATATCTGCACTGAAGGATTGCCCTTCATATAAAGCTGTAAGTCTGATAATTAAAAATACCACAAAAAAACACAACACCAGGAGTATGGAAGAAAAGTTTTAAAAATACGTGCTATGCATAAAAACCATAAATGACAATAGCAAAGTGTTCTCAGAGAGCAAGGATACTTGAAAAATATTTGAGCAAATGTATGGATATGCAGGTTACATAAGGATCTTGCTTCCATCTATGGTCTTCTTCAGTCTCAGAGATTTTTGTAAGGATATTTCTCTAGTTTCCATAAGTAAAAAAATTGAGACTCCGTAGTTAAAATTTGAGTCTGTATTCTGATAAATTTAATCCAGTTGGATCCTGTCCTGCTCTTCAGTTAACTTTCAGTATTTCCAGCAGGACTGCTCATAAGGTAAAGATCTCCTGACTAGATCTGGAGATCTAAAAGCAGAGCCATATTTCCATATGTGTTGGCAGGTCTTGTTCTGTGAGAATATCAGTGTCTTTTGAGGCAGCATCAAGTACAAGTTGCAGGTCTTCATCAGGTTGTGCAGGTTTTCAGGCAGGGATAGCTCAAAATGTTTATATATTATTAAGGAAAGCTCCATTTTTTTGTCTAAGCTGGCCAAATCTCAGGAGCACTTCTGCAAGCTCCAGATGCTGTTATGCCTACATTTCCAGTGCATTGGGTTCCCGTAAATAGAACCAGCTCAGACATGAGTAACACACTCCCCAACAGCTTTCTTCTCCATAAGCTTAAAGAAACAACTGCCTCACCTAGCAGCACTGCATATTTTGGTCCAAATATCACTTTTTAAAAAATATACAAAAGGGCATGGTAATTTTGGCAAGCTTTTTGATACTTATTGCTCCTGTCAGTTCCAGACTGTGGGAGTTTTCAAAGTAAAAAATTCAGCAGCTTTAAGGATGAATGGCAAAACTCCTAATGATGATAAGCAGACCTCCACCATTTTAAGAAAGGAATCTTTTTTCTGTCTCAAAGTTGGAATTAAAACTGATTTAATTAATTTATACACTGGGAAATATCTTTGTACTTAATTTAATTTCAGAAGAAAGAACAAAAACAGCAAAAAATTTGATCACTGAAGAACAAAAATGAGCAGGCCAGCTCCTTTATTCTGATACATTTTATAGTATGCATCTGCTGCATCTGTGTGAAGCCATCTGGGTTTGTTTTTTTGTCTTCACTGTTCTCTAGTACAATAAAGAGCACTTCACAGGGAAGCCTCATAGGAATGAAGGGAACCACACCATTACTGAGTTCCAAAATCATTACCACTGTATACACATGAGTTTTAAGCCATCTGAATATGTAAATCAATACAGCAGCATGTGGCTTAACTGCACAGCAAGACCTTTCCAGAAACACATAAGTTTGAATATTGCATAGTCTTCCTGGAGCCATAAATACAATTGTAGCAGCCATGTCAATACCGATATCTACAGCACCACAGTCCTGCATTACTTTGCAGTTTTATTCAGGCAGGGATGCTCAGGTGTGCTCCTGGAGATTCAGGGTTATGTGCTCATCATTTGCTGTGGGTATTTAAAGATGGATTCTGTCCCTCATGGGGTTTTCTAAAGCATTTGAGTAAGCTTGGGACCTTGATTTCAAATCAGAATTTTTCAATAAACTGCTGTGAAAAATCTGTGAGTATTTGCCTCTGGTTAGTTGCTAAATACTCCTGAAAATCTGCTTCTGCATGCGTATCTAAAGATGCAAGCTTTGTTATTTTTAAGTGACACCAGCTCCAAACCATCCTCTGCTGTGCAACCAGTCTCTATATGCTACATAGGTATGATATAAATAGGGAAAAAAAAAGCTAGAAGTGATCAAGTATTCTCCAGAAAACATTTGCAGCCTTGTATTTCTTCAGGGGTTTCTCCAAAAAGTCTCCAGTTCAAACCCTGGCTCCCAGGTTTGTTAAGCAGCGTTTTCCTGGCTCTGTGAAATCCTCAGGCTGCCTCTGATCCCACAGGGCTGCTCCAAGCAGTGCCCTTACTGTTGGACACTTCTTCAGAAATAAAACATATCAAAAATCGTTTGGGTGGTTACCCAATCGGCAGAAAAAAATACTATTAAAGGTGCACACTTGTAGTCCACACTTCCTATAGCCAAAATTGCCTAATCTATTCCTCACTTAATTTTACCTGGGTCTTTGACCATTACATTTTCATACACGCGGTCTAGTTAAAAAAAATTTGTCTATTTTTTTGCCATTAATAAACACTCAAGTCTTCCATATCTTTCATTCTTCAGTGCCATTCATGAGAAAGGTAACTTCCCTTGAATTTCAATTCTGAGGAACTATGAAGTCAGATAAAAGTCTGTGCACATAATAGGTCTGTTTTAGCTCTGGTAAAAAGCTATGTTTAAATGACAGATCCATTTTTGTGATTTATATGCTCATATATGCAAAGAGCCAAGTGCAGTATTGTAGATCTTTACTTAATTGCTTTTACAGCTTGATTTACTATGGGTCTTAAATTAGCCCAAAGACTGCCTCATCTTTTTAATAAATAAGTTACAGAATTTTTTCCCAAGCAAATCTGTTTGGGAAATCTGCACCTTTCTTCTTTATTTGTTTTACTGTCACTCAGAGAATGAGAATGTATATAAACAAGACATCCATGAAATTCCATGCATTGGTGTCATAACTCCAGAGGCTTGAATCTTCATATTTGAACAGTTCACTCAGACATCTGACTTGATGGAGCACAGATGTCTATGATATCACTAAGTTCTTTGGAAGACAGAGCATATTATTGAATATTATTCATTAACATTGAATATGTTTCTGTTTAATATGTGTTCCTGAGATCTAATTCCCAGTGTCATCTAGGATGCTTTCTGCAGATAAAGAACAAGTTAATACAGTCCCAAAGCCAACAAGTGGAATTAATCTAACTAGGTAGTTGTTGTGGATGCTAATTGCCTACATGAATTCAAAATTAGATCAAAGAAATTCATGGCAGAGGCCAATCAGGGCTATTAGCTATAAAGCTGAGGAAATCTGATGGTGGTGAGAAAAAATGCTGCTATTCATTCCCTGTTCATACACTTTTTCCTATACAGATGCTATTATCACTTACACAAACAGGAAAAAATTAGATCATCTTTAGTCTGATTCTGTGTGGCTCTTTATATGGATTTATCTATATTTTGGAGAAAGAGATAAAAATTCATAGAAAATAGTTTAATCATAACAGTAAATGAATGGACCTTCCAATGTAACGAAAGCCACACAAGGAACATTAAAATAACACTAAAAATACTAAAATCATGGTAAAAGTCCTTTGGATTTCAGTGAAGACTCAAGTCAGTGATGAACAATACTATTACTAGAAAAAAAATCCCAAAGTGTCACTACCAGAGACATAATGCAAGCCTAAAACAGCGATTTTGCAAATTCCAAAGTTATATTTCTTGCATTGGGTAAGCCTTTTGTCCTTCACCCTGGTTTTTGTATATGAAAATACTCCACTGACTGCATGCTGAGCTGTCATACACAACATATAATTTGTTAAAATTCCACTCTGTACTGTGCCCAAGGTGTTTGGAGGGTTGCTTGCTCACTGCTGTAGAAATTCCAATGTCACTGCTAAAATCAGAGCCCACTCTCTCTTGTTTAAAGTTCTGTCACAGCTCCTCATATATCAGTACTTCCTGAATTAACAACAAAGAGAGATCCAGAGTCTCCCACTAAAGTAACTAGGGAAGCATTCCTGAGTTGTTCTCCCTCCCTCTCCCTCTGCCACTATTACCTGAACAGATGTGGACTTTATTTTGGGGCAGCTGTATTTCTTACCACATCCTGTGACTGCAGTTTATATTAAATTCCTTTCCTATCTCTCTAATGTCCATTCTAGCAGTATGCCACAGCCTCTTTACAGGAAGAAAGTGACTGCTGATTAAAGCAGTATAATAAATCATTTATAACCCCTGAAAAAACCAATAAATGTTGATGTGGTCATATGTTGTTTCAAAATACACCTTAACAAATATTTTTAAATCAAAGTCCAGTTAAGGCTAATTTAAAAGATAAATGGTTAGGAATAAATATTAATGTACAAAACCAACCATCATTAGATTGCTGCTCTGCAGAATACACAGAGTTTTCAAAAGTAATTAGTGTCTAGAAGTTTAATAATCCAGCTGCAATTTATTTATGTTAACCAATCTCTCAGGCTTTAAAATTCAAGGCACTTTGAAATCAGATCTTAAAAGTCTCCTGAAACTCCTGGTAAATTGTCACAGTTCCTTAAAGTGATGCAGTTACATTTCTCCGAGTTCATAAAAAAGTAACAGTTCATTTCTCCTTCTCCTGACTGCAGAAAAATCTGGAAATAAAAGTTCTAGTGCTCAAAAGCTAGAAGGGGGAAGAAAAAAGCCCAGAATATCTAAACTTTAGATGATATTTATAGGAATTCCATGATTTTGGAAGTTTGACTTGTATTCATAAGTAGTTTGGATGAAGAAAATCGCGGATCTTTTTTGTGGCTTATCTACTAATATCAACTGTACAAGATGAAGGTGTGATTTTAGTATACAGCAGCATAACAGGCCTTGTTTAGGTATGGATTGAAGATGTAAATATTTTAGCACAAATTAGGGAGCAGAATATGCAGCTGTAGAGTCTGAAAGCATATACATACCCCAGATATGTGGTTACTACTACTGAGCCCCACTGATTACACAAAGAATGCTGGTGTGTGCTGTCATCACATCTTTCTGTTGCTGTAGAGAATATTATCTCATGTATTGATTCTACTCTTTGTCTACCCAAGGGAGCCAAAGACTGCAGGTATCCATCTTGATGTGAGGTAGGGAGGAATCTTTCTAAAAATTAAAAATAACATAGCCATTAAAGTGAAATTTCATCCTGATTTTTACAGTAAATGAGATTTGAATTTTAATTCTTAACAAAAACTGTGCAAGGATACTTATAAAATCATTCAACATGCTCAGGAAAATACAAGACATTATCACACTACCACATTTGTCTTCACAGAAGTTTAGAGATGTTTTCACAGCATATATTTATGTATAAGAATATCAAAACAGAACTTGGTTCTTTCATTTATTTTATTGTCTTAGCACCACTCTATTCATAGCTCTCAATGTGAAATAAATTAAATTTTTCCTTCCTTCCTTCTTTTTTTCCCCTGAAATAAACACAAACATATGGACATGCTGTTAGGAAAAGAGATTCATTCTATGGTGAAGATATTAAGAAGATGCAAGTTACATCTGTGCATTCACAGTGGGTTTCAACTAACACTGGCCTTTTTACCTCTCCTCCAAACCAAGATCTAGGAATCACAGATCCATTTTGTCTGAGGATTTGTATTTAGCCTGCCATTTGCATTGACCACAGAGGAGGCTGGGCACCTTACTTTCTTAGAGCTAAAGCCAAATTAGATTAAACATTCCTTCTTTCCAAATATCACATTCAAATATACTAATACTTTAAAAAATTACAAAGATGTCCTCATCCATGTGTAGGAGATATATTATTTGATAGCAGATAGCAGATACCATAAACCTAGGGATAACTAATTATTCCTTCCCATGTACTCTATTTGTCTGTGGAAGTTCTACAGTTTAATATTTTTAGTGGTCTATAGTTCAAAGCAGAGCTTGTTTCTCAGTGATAAACACAGATGTTTCTCATAAATAAAGTTATATTAATTAAAATTTGAGTACAGATCAGATTTTTTCTCTGAAGTTAAAAGTAACTGACAGTAATGGATTACCTTCAGAAGTACTTCACTGCAGTCTGAAGGGCTGCAGATCCCCAGCCCAGCACCTGCTGCCAACTGCCCAGCTGCTATTTGAGGTCTATTGCATGGGGCCCAACTTACCCAAAAAGCTGCTCCCTGCAGCCTGCAGCCTCTCCAACTCTCTTCTTAGCAAAAGTCAGGCTTGTGGCACTCCCAACTCAGTACTCCCACTAAAATGAAAAGCACATACCAATCCTTTCCCCACTGCCTCTTTCAGTGAGTGGAGTGGGACAAAAGGCAGGGATCATGAGCTGGAATAAGAAAAATTTACTGAAAACAATGAGGTCAGAAACAGTAACAGCAACAATGTTAAGAATTAAAGAATACAAAAAAAAGAAGGTGATTAAAATACAGAAATTGATCCCTGACTAGAACCCATGTGGAGTGAGTCTTGAGATAACAAACCACCTCTTTGTTCCCAACTGCAAGCTATAGACCCCTCTTTCCTGGAAGTGAGAATCCCTTACTTCCATCCTTCACCCCGATGTGAATGATGGAGAATACCAACCCAGTCATGCCCACATGGCTCCAGGTGCTGCCAACTCACAGCTACTGCAAAAAATAAACTCTGTCCTAGCAAAAACTTGGAAGAATTGCTCACCAACCCTACCAAGTTTGAATGCTACTGGTTCTGTTTGAGATCCAAAGTCTTGTGGAATTAAAATTTAACTGCTTTTTCAAAATACCAGTTAGCCAAAAGAAAGCCATAATCTTGCCCTGCAAAACTGCTTTGTTTGTATCCTCAGAAAGGCACTTCTACAATGTGGCCACTCCTACTCATACAGTCTCACATTTTTCATAGGAAAAAAGTTCGGTCTACAATATTTTTTACCTAACTGCAACTATCTGACTTAGTAATAACTCAAATAAGATCTTTCTAGAGATTCATTGTTAGAGGCACCTTGGTTTTTATGATTCACCTACTCAGTTACTTATAATAATCACAGAAAATAAACCTTCAGGCTTCACAAAGGTTTCCAAATCTTTTAATTTTCACTTTAGATAATGTAAGAAACTAAGTATAAATCTAAACACCTGCAATGACTTCCTTGCATAATCCAATTTCAAATCCAATAAAGCCCTTTGCATAGTATAATTGTCTATTCTTAAAACTACTTCTTTGTGGGCTTTTGTGAAGCAGTGTTCCTGTACCTAAGCACTGCTAGTTAGACAAGACAAGCAGAAGAAATAAATACAAGAACTGAACACCATTTGCAGAAAAGAGTGAGCCAAAGCAGAGCAGTCATTACCTTTCACTAAAAGAGGGTTTAAATGAACAAGGTTTGAATCTAAGAAAAGGAAAATTGCAGAAAATAATTGTGAACTGTAGCTATTCCAAGTAATCAAAATAAAATATGTTTAGATTTTAATCAATGCACTTCCCCATAGAGATGCTAATTATCAATGATGTTTTTTCTATATCTCATTCCTGAAACACCCAAAGACTGAAACCTCCTATGAGATCAAAACATCACCCTAATGTGAAGATTTAGTCCATCCTTCTAAGACATCGGTTTTGAGAACTTTTTGTACTTTTTGCTACATATCTTGTGATCAATCAGTGTGTCTTGGGCAGTTCTGGTACTGGCAAAGCAGATAGCCTCCTCTCTTCATATATATGGTTCCAAACATTTTATCATGACATTTCTAATTCATAATCTTGTGGTAAGGAGTCCCTGCTAGTTTGTCTGACCTAGGAAAATTTACATTGAGACTTAACTTATATAACAGGACTGAACTCAGGAATGTGTATGTCTTTACCTAACATGCCTTTTCCGCTTGTGCCTGTAATCACTTTCCAGTAGTGCTCATGTCAGAGAAAGCTGAAAAACATACTTGTAAAAATATGTGCAGAATTGAAAAAAAAAGCCCCACTAAACACTACCAGTTAATTCAAACTTCAAAAAAAGGTTTCATTACAGATATGTAGAGCTACCTCCAGAAACAACACTTCTTGTGGAAGGTACACATGTAGGACAGAAAAGTGGTCAGGAGGAGCTGAGTCTAACTGATTAATGCATCCCAGCTTGGCAGGTAGAGCGTGTCAGTGCTACAGGCTGTTCAGAGTGTCCTGTCTTGTGCTTGAGTTGCATTTCCACATACCTTCCTTTTTATGAACAGAATTACCTCATCCTACTTTCAGTATTTTCCACTACCATAAATAAATAGATATTCATGCACCTCACTTTTCCATTCCATTTTAACAACAGGCAGGTCAGACCTTTCTGACCACTGGAAATGAGTATATTAACAACAAGAACACACTAGTTCAGTCTGGTTCTGTCCTGCAGCTCTTCCATGAAGTATTCAGAGTTGAGAGATGTTTATGGACTGAAGATCAATTCTAGTTCTGGGTACTTCACTACTGGCATGACAAGAGCCATTGTTTTCCTATAAAATGATGACAGCCATCTAGAATAACAAGGAAATGAGCAGAAATATCTCCATATGAAATGAATACTTTTTTAGTTACCAGTCCTACATCTGAAAGCAAGGCACGCAGAGAGTTGTGGGCAATTTACAGTTTTTCCACCACAGAGATCAATGGGAGGGTTTTTAAACTATTTCATTCTTCCTACAGAATTAGCTAGCAATGTAAGTCTAGCATGAAAATTTCCAGTTTGTAACATTTATTTACAATACTTTGCTTTAGACACTCTTACTCTGTTTTTTTGAAAGTCACCAAATGTTGCCCTGATGGGGAAAAGAAAACCTCTCTAGTTCACGTTTTAAATAGGTTGTTAATTTATTACAACACAATAGTCAAAATGCTGTTTCATTCTTTCTACAGGTTTCCAAACTCTGCAGTGATCATTAAACAAATCAGCAAGTACATGAGGAAATAAGTTTTGCCATAATTGAAGCATGTCTTGCTGTATATTTTCCCAGTTTATTGTAGCAAATCATACTGACTTTTTTGAGCTGCCTGAACCACGATGATGATTCTGATATTTTTTTATCTAACATTTTAGAAAAATAAGCAAAACAAACTATGATACAAATAACTAAAAACTAAAAACCAAACCCCAAAATATAATGTATGTACCTGCCATAAAATAACATCCTAGTCCCAATACACTGATAATCAGAAAATTTTATTTCTGGTTCAGATTTTTGTATCTTGGTCTTTGCAAGAAGGAATTTGAATGTTTGAGGGATTCAAGTCAAATATTAACATAAAACATTTTTGTTCACATAAATGAAACGCAGAGCCCTGGAAGAGAATATCAAGAGATTGAGGACTAGACAAAGCTATGGCTAACCTCTTGTAGTGCTGTGGTGCTAGATTTGTGGTAGTTTGGACTAGGTAACTTCCAGTATTTCCTTCTAACTGACTCTAAAATGAATTGATTTCAGCAAGATCAGCTGCTCTGGCTTAAATGCATGTCAAGAGTATGCTTAGGAGATCTGGTGTCATACAACAGCTTACACTGATTTTCATGCAGATGCAATTTACAGTGACTTAGTGTATTTTGTAGAACAATATCCTTCCTCAAAATCCTGACTGACACCAGATTTCTAAAAGCAAGTTCTGTTGACTAGATTCAAATAAGAACAGTATTATGGTTTTCCATTCAGTTAGTTGGAACACTATAAGTGACTTAATATTAGCTGTTCTGCATTCCTTTCTGCATTCTACTCAAATACTTACATTGAATGAAATTTTTGTACTCTTGGCTAATGCATCTGATTAGAAATCCAAGCATACAATACACAAATGGCTAAGATACCAACATCATCTGATTAGATCATTGATATGACTGTAGACAATAACAAGGCCTTTCAAACCCAATTATAAACTACTGCCATTATATCAATTATGGGATTTAAAATAGAATTAATTCAACACCAATGGCCAAGATATGGGGGAAAAAAAAGTGAGAGACATCCTAAGAGAGCTCTACTTTGAAGCACATGCTTGTTTGCAGTTTCTTACAGAACACAGGTTCAGGAATTTATTTTATGACCTAATTTCCCCCAATAGCATTTGTTCTGAAGCTAGGTAGTAGGAGCTCTGCAGTGCCCCATGCTTTGGTGATTGCAGCCCTGGTGCTCTGCAACTAATGGGGCCCAGATGGGACTAAGAAAAAACCAACTGAGCTGGCTGGAAAGGGACTGATTTATAGTCCTACTAATTCTCCTCCCCCTCCAAAACAAACAGAGTTAAGGAAAGGCAAACCTACTTGGCTGCCACAGAAATCTCCAGCCCGTGTGACATGTGCTCACTCAGAAGTCTCAAAATGGAGCAAGAAAATGAGACCATCAGATGTGTTCCTCCTGACAGCACAGACTGCTTCAGAGCCAGCATAACTGCTGTTTCTCTCTTGGACTCATTGTCTTGGAGAAGGCCTAAGAGGGATAGCAGAGTCAGGTAAGCTGTGTGTGATAGCTCAATTAAATGGAATGTATTTTCTGTGTGCATGGTAGGGCTCAGGCTCTTCCAGGATTGTTGTATCTGAAAGCTCTGCTACAGCAGAAGTCCAGCCTGTTTGTGAGTTTCTTTTGGCTCACACAAACTATTTAACAAACACTGTATACTTGGCATTATGAGTTACTGGATAATGCATGAAATTAGGTATGTTTCCTTTAAAATAAACCCCATATAGATATAGAAATAAATCATTCTTTCATGTAAAAAACCTCTCACACACAATTCTTGCCCTTTCCACAACTGTTTTCCTTTTGCAGCAAAAAAAAAAAATTGTTAATGCTAAATAAGACAAATTTTAGAGGGTGTGTGTAAGTGTGTAAGTCAAATGTGTAAGTCAAATTTTAGAGGGTATGTTTTTTCATCTGGCCTTCTTCATGTTTGTTGTAAAGTCTAGTGGTGATCTAAGAACAATCTCATTCAGATAAAATTGTTTTATGAAGTTATAACTCAGCATAATTGCTTTCTCCCTCTCCACCTGTAAGCTGGGATACAGGATTAAATTACATCTTCAGTAATATTACCTAGTTTTTTAAAAAAATATTATGTTTTGGAAGTCAAATGCACATTTAAATATTATTTCAGCTTCAAAAGTGGGAGTCTGAAAATGGTGGCATCATAGCTGCTGTCTGCAATTTCAGCAGTGTGTATAAAAACCCATCTCTGATATTGCTGAAGCTCAGTTCATGTCAAGATGCCTCTGATTTCCCCAAAATAGTGCCAGACAGCACTCAGGCAGCATGGTTCTCTCACCTCTAGTCTGAAACTCAACTCTTAATTGTTTGCAGAAGCTGCTGACAAGTAGGAAGTAGTCATGAATACATGCTGGAGTGTCAACTATAACGTGTTAACTGAATTAAATATCTTTACTGCACAAGGTAGTCTTATTTCATTTGTGCACTTTTGTGCACTGTATTCATGTTGTTTTGTACAGCTTCTTAGTTTATCCATGAATCTTTGCAATAAGCAGCAAAAATTAACTGTGGCTCTGTTCACTTGCTCTTAGGAAAATCAACTCCCTGCTTAGCAAATCCAAGATTTGGAAGAATGTGGTCCCTTGCAGTACAGGAAATCTGTCTGAGCACTACAAGAACAAAAAAGAGAGATGAGGAAAAAGTTCTTTTTAAGCTTAACAAACAAACTAGTAATTTAATGTTTTAGAAGGATTTAGGTTCTTGCTGAGGAGCTGTTAAATAATGTTGCAGCAAAGAAAGGTAGAGATACCCCAAGGGTGTTCATATTGCCCTGCTATGACAGTGGAGTGACCAACTCCAATGCAGGGAAAAAGGAACAGCAAGCATGGTCTCCACAAGAATCTCTCCAAAATCATCCAAATGAGGATAGCATCTCACATTGCTATACCTGAAAGAGTAGTGATTATTTTGTAACTTAACTATGCATTCTTGTCACAAAATTCAATTATGAAATCTTAGGGTTAATATTTTCCTGAGAAGTGAAAGATGCTCTTTGAATGAAAGGAAGAGTCTCTTCTGGTGGCCATCTGAAGTGCTCCTAACCAACCTCACTGGCCTGAGGCTTTTGACATGGAAAGTGGGATCTGAGCCAGCAGCGTGGCCAGGTGATTGCTACAGAGCCTGAGGAGTGACAGGACTGACCTGGGGGCCATGGATGAAAAGGGAGGGCATGGGAGAGGCTGGGAGGGGAGAGAAAGTTGGGTCAGTGAGACCCGCCCAACCCAAGAAATACTCTGTTTCATCCTCCAGAGAGTGTTGATCCATTCTCAGGTTCATGGCTTAGTGGTGGACTTGGTACTGTTGGGTTAACAGTTGGACTCAATGATCTTAAGGGTCTTTTCCAACCTACATGATTCTATGACTAAAATACTTAGAAGCAGATGTGTATGTCTTAAAAAGGAACAGCATAATGTTGCATTTCTACTGACCTCTTGTTTCCTTTAATAGGAAATAAATAAATAAATCACCTGGTGACAGAAACTCACAGCTGCCCCCAAAATTTCAAAGAACCACCAGACTAAACAAGACAAACTATTTGTGGGGGACTTTTTATAATCTTTCATTACAATTGACTGCTTTGCAAATGAAGCCAGCTAGAGGGTCTGAAGCCTTCTGTTTGCCCTTCTACATGGAAGGCCAGCAGCAGTTGGTGTAATATTTTGTTTTGTCCTGAGCTGGTTTTGTTTGTGACATAAATGTGGGAGTGCATTAGTAAGGGTACATGATCTAGTATGACACAGCTCATCAAAACATTTTCACACTCTGCAGGCTATAAATCTATTGATGTTCCTGAATTTTGTGAATGATTGCTGTGAGTAGTGAAAAATGTCTGCATAATTTTATTTGACATGTAAACTACACTATGGGTTCCAAATCTGTCATCATAGTGCTGAAATCCATCCTTGACACTGACTTGTACAAATGGCAGGTCTCACTAGGAGGAAAATGGTTTTTTCACTGGAAAGCAGTGAAATTTGGCATTATAGGAGGCAAGTCTTTGTAGGGCTCTTTGCCAGTCATTAAACGATGGCTGTCAGCTAGATGTTTTTCCCATGTAAATAAAACTCTCTCCACAGTGTACTTTTTCCCTTCTGGAAGAGCTGTATTTAAATAAAAATGAATGCAGATTGTGATCACATTTCTTTAAGATGGAGATAGAGAAGCTCGTGAGGGTTGATGGGGAGGAGAACTGGCTTTTGAGAATTTTGAAGTTTTAGATAAACTTTTAAAAAGCATGAAACTTGGCAGGTTTTGTTTTTCTTTCAATAGACTTTTGGGGTAAAATGAATTTCTCTGACCAATGTATTCAGAAAATAAAAAGCACTGTTACACAAAGCTAACCTAAGACCTGGATACATTTTTTATTTATATTAAACACCAGCACATGCCATGATTGCTTTCCTTAGAGAGGGACTTTGCTAAAAAGTAATGCTTTTCATGTAGAATATAACAAAGAAAACACTGTACCTTAAATAATTTTTGAAGCACTGCATAATTCCAAGGATACCAAGCATTCTCCACTCTCATTGATTTCGAAACCTAAGGCATTAGGCCTGAAGTATTTTTAAGGGTATCCTAGGCTGTACAAAAGTCTCATGTCCTTTCTAAAGAAAATCCAACTCACTTGTAAACCAATTTAGTGCCAAGCATATCAAAATCTGAAGGATTTCCTGCAAGATTTCTGATCCAAAATGGAAAGAAATCCCTTTTCTTTCATCCATACCAAGCTTTTGAATGGCAGTTCTCACAGCTGTGACCATGAAAACAATTAGAAAATGTGGCATCTGTAATTCCAATCTCTTTAACTTGGTCTGCAGGAGCACCAGTCGGGTCAATACAGTAAAACCCTCAGCACGGATTCTGCCCTAAAGCCTATTTTACTCTAATTATAGAATGACACTAGAGCGAAAACAAGCCAGACAGTAAGGTAAATTTTGAATCTTGCCTACCAACACACACACATACAGAGTTCTGAGAATATCAGATCTTTCTCCCTGACATAGTTTAAAAGTCAAGCTGTCCCATCCAGCTCTCTTCATTTTCTTCTTAAATAGGAGTATTGAGTAGCTTGATTATATGTGTGATTTTCAATTCTGAGTTAAGACCATCTTCCATTAGGGATATTACTGAGTGCCAGGAATGCAAAATACCTTATTTTTCCACAGGCTGGGCTGGTTGTTTGAGTCTTTCTGGGTGACTGCGATAGCAACAGGCAAGGTCACCAGAAATCCTAAATCTCAAACTCCTTTGCAAATGCTCAAGTACTTCCCCAGTTTCTTGCAAAACCTTCTGCTTTTCATTGTGCTCTAACACCACAAAGTCAAAAAAAAAGCTTTAAAAAGCAGAAAATGTTTTTTTTCATGTTCAAAAATTCAGAACGCTCTTTTTATGTAACTCCAAAATCCTGTTGTGGCATGCTGGACTCCTGCAGCCCTGGTGGGTCTGCTTAGGTCAGACTTGAAGTGACTGCCTGGCTGACAAAGCCAAGTAATAGTTATGAATATAAACAAATGATATTACCACCTTACTTATTTGATATGTTTATCTGTGGATGGCTATGCACATTGGATGGCAGTTATCTGTACTGAGGCTGAATCTCAGCATCTCCTCTCTTCTTCTCACTTAAAACTTCCCCAAACAATTTTCTGTTTCTAATTTTTCACACATGTGTTGATCCAAGGACACTTAGAAAGCAGAAAGAAAATTGCTTTAAAAATCCCCAAGCTTTGAGTTATTCTGCATTCAATAAATTGTTAAGGGATGTTTACTATTCAATATCTGCTTCTAATTTATGTACTGTTTATTCTTTCTTCCTCTTTAATAAAGAAATTTCCAAGCAATATTCTGGGTATAACCAAAGACCAAAATACAGTCCTTGATCCAAAAGCCTTATAGTCAACAAAAGTTTATATTATATTCATCATATTGCATTTATGTTCTCTGCTCTCCAGAAAGGAATGTAACATATTGACAGAGTCATTTGAAGTCATCCAAAGGAAGTAGGAGGAAATGTCAAAACCAAATTATTTTCTTCAATATCAGATAATCACATATGTCTGGAATTTTAATCCTGTTTTGTGAAGAGTTCCGGTGTGAAGGACAGAAGCTTGCATATAATGTTACTTAATTTTAAAATAATACATGCACAGAACTCAAACTGAATATAATCAAGGAAATAATATTAAAAAAAAAAAAAACAACTCCTTCCTATTCTACAGAGGGAATGAAACTAAGATTTTTGAAACAGGAAAGGCTCCCCCTCTCCTTCTTGCCACCATTTCTTTTTTCCCTTAACCCTCATATTTATCATCTTCCAAAAATGTTAAATCTTTATTCAGGATGTATAATAGGTATATATAAAACCATGTTCATCCCAAATAGATTTTGGGATGAACATCAATTGGAAATTGATGTCTCTTTGCTGATATGCACTTTTGCAAGTCAAAAAAATAACACTGGGCAACACTGTGAAAGTTAGCTGGTCAAAGCAAAGCTGTTTCACTGTGTTTTTGCCTCTGCATCCTACTCCTGTGTGAAATACTGTAAATTATTATTTTTTCTGGAACATTCACACATTGACCTTATCATTCTTACAAGGCCAGAATCACATTGTATTGACCTTATTGACATTGCATTGACATTGACATATGTATGACATTATAGTACAAAAAATATTGTAATTTGCCTCTGAGAAAAAGATTTATAAAGAAGAAATATGTTAGTTGTTATGTACCTTTTTGGACTTGTAGGTAGAACAGGCCTTTGGATCTCTAAATTTCAGTGGCAGATGATCATTTACACTCAGTAGAGGTGTGGCCTTTGGTTTTTGATTTCCAAGAGTATGCACTAAATAGTATAAAATCATTTCTATCTTAGTGGAAGTGATAATAATAAATATTTAGTGACTGTAATATGTTTTATAATAAAATGTAAAATCCTACAGTTTCTTCTAGGAAGGTGGGAAACAGGTTAATGAAACTGAAAGATAAAGAAGTGACCAGTTGATTTGATAGTTGCACAAAGAATGTGCAACTTTATCTAATATGGTATTAAATAAACTGCAGCTTTTATTTTATAAGATACTGAGATGCTGAGCATGAGCCATTTCCTATCACTAATGAAGGATACTGTATACCCCAGAACTGCTGAAGAAGATGTTTGGTATGCATTTTTCACAGATTTATTGTTTCTGCTCTGGAAAATATTAGTTGGAAAAGCCAGTCTCTAGCCCCTTTGGAAGCAGGAGGATATTGGAAGGGAGGCAGAGGCAGGTCAGTGCTGTGTGCTCTGTACGTGCTGGAGTTTAATCACACTCTGAGCTTTCACCTCTCCTAACTGCAAGCAGATGAATCCTCAGCAGCTCTTCTTAGAAAAGGGTCTGCAGTGCTACAGCATCAGCAACAGGCTCGTTCATTGTGACCAAAGCAGCACTAACAGAAATTCAGTAATGGAGACAAGAAAAGATCCTCTGTACTGATGGGGGGAAAAGGAACTGAAGTTTGATATTACCTCTGTATAGATACACCTCTGTATAATTTCCTTCTGAAGTAAGTTTGTTGTCACCTTTGCATAATTATCTCTTGCTTTACCTACAGCAATTCTGTTCTAAATTGTTATGTTTTCCAAAACTAATTTTAATATAATACCCCATCGACAGTGTCATAACCTAGCTAGAATTTAGTCAAGTTTTCCATTGTAAGGATCTCTTTTCAGATGTCTAAACTAGAACTTAGTGGGGACAAAAAACTTTCTGGGGCACAAAGGGATAAAATTCAACCTACAAAACCTTCAGTCCTGGGGAGCCTATTTTTTCTGAACTGTTTCTCAAAAGTAAAGAGAGGACAAATAGTTTAAGGATTACATATACAGTAAATTTTTTATTCCACTGTTTCATCTCTGTTGACTACTCATGTCAAGCAAATTTTTTATTCCACTGTCTCAACTCTGTTGAATCCTCCTGTCAAGCAAAAACAATAGGTTTTGATATGATCACTAAGCATAATTTTTTGACATACAATGCAATTTTAATCCATTTTGGGTTTAGTTTTTTTGAGGTTAGGTTTCTCAGAGGGCTGGACTGGGATTTGATCCAACATATTCAGATTCATTAGCCGTGATTTTGTATCCCAAGGTAACTCTTTGGAAGAAAACAAATACATCTGGATTTCTCATATATTGTAATGGAAAGCTGCAAAAGGAAATGCTAAAGTAACTATTTCATTGCTAGTGCATTAGACCCAAAATATAACCAAAGTCAAACAGTTTTAGGGAATTTAGGTACCAACTAGGTTATCCACAATCTATTACAATTAAGAACTTATTATTCTTTAAAAATAATGCTACATGTCATGAGATGATGAGATCCATATAGAGTTTTCCAGGCTCATAAGTTTCATGTCTTTTCTTTTAAAATAGTTTGAAATGTTGTCTTTTTTTTTTTCAGAGCCTCAGAAGAATCAAATAGAGTGAAAAATGCTTATTTGTTATTCAGAATTACTTTGATCAAAGTTGAAAGTCAAAGTCTACAACCAACAAAACAGTTGTTATAATCTCTGTGGGAAATGCCATGGAATTGTGCAGCCACATAATTATCAAAATCTATAATTCTTGTTCTGAGCACAGCTCAGATAAAAATAAATGTCTCTTTCTCTTTAGTGCTGTTTTGTAAATACATAGCCTCTAAAGTCTATTTCCAAGCGATGCAGTTTGAAGTAGTTTTCCTTTAAATTAGCAGTGGTAAAATAGCCTTTTAATTTTGGTAGGGTAGGGGGGGAAATAATCACTCTTTCACTGTATAGTATTTATTGGCACAGAGCTTTGATAGTCCAAGTCTTCAGCTGCCTTGGAACACCTGTAAGATATCCAATTTTTATGCTGGAGAGACTGTATCCAATGTAGAGTCCAGCAATAACAGCTGTGAGACAGGTGTGATAGGCAAGGAGCCTGCCCAGAATGAGCTGTCTCCCTGCCACCTGTGTCTTCCAGGAGCAGGATTGATTTGGGCCTCACGGGGGAGGTGCCTTCCAGGACTTGGCAAATCCAGAACCCAGACTCCCCAGGCTCAGCAGGAAATGGGCCATAGTCCCTAGACATGTACACACATCAGTCTGTGAGCTTCACAAGGTCTGAAGGCATGCACTCTTGTATATTAAATCTTTTCCCTCCCTACAAATAGGCAAAATCACCTCGTACATCAGCATTTTCTGGCCACTGTTTTATCAAATAAATGCTTGGATAAAGAAGATACTATGCATTTAGGCAAACACAAGGTTAAACTCTCATTATAAAACTGGAAACAGGTTAAAAAACCAGTATAACTTCTCTTTAAAAGAGTTAGATTTATTTATTAAAGTCCCATTTTTGGCTCTCTCATTTAGGATATTTAAGAAATGCCTCACTTACACCTGCAGAAACAGCTCACATGGCAGCATCCCCTTTCTGCTCAACAGACTTGAAATTTCAATTTCTAGAACAGTTATATTTGGGAGGTGGAAATTTAGTGCCACTCCTTCATACTTCAACTTGTACAAGCATTTATTTGATCTACTCTCTCCCTTTTTCACTGCAATAGATAATGTGTTACTGTGGCTGATGCCACCTCTGAATCACTTTCTACATCAGGGGTTTAGCAGCATCAGAGATGAGCCAAGGCTGCAACTGGATTGTGTTCTCATTTTATATGAGTAGTAGTAAGCATGGGCATTCTTTTATTCCATATATAGTTGTACTGGCATTAATCTGCACTGTATTAATAGTCATAATACATTCATATTCATCCTTATAATATTAAACATTTATTTTATTACAATATAACCCTCCTTTATTTTATTGCCTATCTGAATTGTATATATTTCAGAGATCATCACAGATACAGCATTCACAGAGTACACTTAAAATAAAGAAGAATAATGATTCCTCTCACTCATCTCATGCTTTAGTTTCGCTGGCGTGAGACAATGCTAAAGCATATAAAACAGCAGGGAAAGACAAATTGTAATTGCATCATTTCTCAAAATTACAGCATTTCTCTTCTGAGTATAATTTTTCCTCAGCTACAGGAGGTTACTAATTTGCTCCAATACTTCAATGAGCAATTGTAGCCTTCTTTGGGTAGCACATACTGTCCATCTGCAATAATCTCTGCACGCAGGGAAGCTTCCTCATGTTTGGTTTGAGGCCAAGTCTCACTCTCCAGGCACAGAACAGGCTTTGGGAGCTCATCTTTTCCCAGCATCAATTCTTCTCCAACAGCAACAGTATCTTCCAAACAGAGGAAAACTGACAGTGGAGAAAGAGAGAGCAGCTTCTACAAGGAAATCAATCAGTTGTTCTCTGCTTGCTTCCTGGTATAAGGGCCCATCTTTTTACTTTGCTTTGGACACATGAAGGAAAGAGGGAAAAGAAAAGCTAACAATGCTATGTGCCTAAAAGCACATTAAAAAAGCTGATTTTAAAACCATAGGAACACCTGTGAATATTGAATTGGCTGGGAATATTTAGAGGTATCAAGCCCCATTTTTTTTCTAGACAATCATGCACATTGGTAAAAAACTGAAAGCACAAACTGCACAAATATGTTCCCTTCAGCAATGGACAATCCATAATCAGCTGCTGTAGGCACTTCTGGTAGCAGCTGTCAGTAGGTCTCACGGCAGAAGAGCTTCCTTCTATTATTTAATGCTGCAGACACAGAACAATGCACACAGGTAAATCTTTCCCCTTAGTTTTTCATAACTTCTTCTTCCTTCAGTGGCACATATTCAGATATATGATAGAGAAATTATTATAAACTTTTACTTGTAGATGGTATTCATAATTAATTTTTCAGTTCTGAATTTTGTCTAGCTCTGAATACAAATATAAAAGTCTTAATAATATACCAGGTAACTGCACAAAATAATGGAAAGAACTTGCTGGGTCCTAGAGTCTGATTGTCTGCCTTTACAGGCAGATATATCATATGATTATTTTTTAAAAGAAATAAAATCATGTAAATACCTATTTGAATTAATTATAAGTCTCATTATTATATGAAGATTGTTCTAGAAGCTACTCTCCTAAAGCCATCTTTTAACTGTTTTTCCTTGAACATATCTTTTCTTAAATCAGGAATTCTTTTTCTATGTTTACCTGCCTGACATGTATATACAAAGGATTTACAAGTAATGCCCCTCTCTGTTTCATTATCTTCACTGCAAGTTTTAGAAATTCAGAAGATTTATTAATGAATCCACCTCCTATAAAATATAATTTTATGCCAATTAGTAGATGGAAAGAGAAAAGATCTCCTCGTGGTTACTGCTCATGATACCTCACGCAGCTTGGCTCTGAGGATATTGCACCTGGCTCTTCTAAAATCATGTGTCCTCACAACTAGTCTTCAGAGTGCTCAGCAGGATTTTAAACTCCCCAGAATTTTCCCTAGTCTGTTCAAGGGTTACTGTGGTGGTTGTAAGGTCATTTTGGTTCATGAGCAGTAAGTGGAGCAGTGCATTGTTCCTTGTCAGTACCTCCAGCATCTGTAAGGAGTCAGTCCTCAGCGTGTTCCAAGAACCTGCTGCAAAACTTGTGCACTGCCCTGCTGTTTTCCCAACAAGTGTATGGGTAATGGAAGCCCCCCATGAGGACCAGGTTCTGTCAGCCCAAGACTTCCTTGAGAAACCACTCCAATGTTTCTTCAGCCTCATCATCCTGATCCTGAACAAAAACATTTTCCTTTAAAACTTCAACCAGATTTTACCTATGGACAAATGTTACTCATATATAAGCATATCCAGTTCTAAATAAATATTAAAATTACCTCCCACATTCATTTTGTTAAGATCTCTTGCAGAGGAATCAAAACCAGTTGTTTGTGTTTTTCTATAGTTGCACAGAGATTCTGCATACATCTATAAGAAACAACTTACTGTAAACTTGAGATGTCCTTAGAGTTACTTGTCATTTTATATGCATATTTTTTTTAAAAGTTAATGAAAACCATGGTGTTGAAAATATGAATTACAGAAATTTAAATTTAAAAAACCCTAGAGGACTGCACAGAAACATTCTCTGTAAGTTCAGATAATGAATTTGAACTGTTTATCTACTTATTTAATAACAGAGACTTTTATTCCCCTTAGGTAATCAATCTTAATTATGTAAGCTACATACATTATCATAATTTTTTTTTTGTACAACAACATCAAACTGATTAGGACAATTTACTTAATACTTAATACTTCTATTAAGTAAATTACAGATGAGTTAAAACAGCTGTCATTCAAATATCTTTTTTCCCTCTGAAGGATCACAAAACTGATTACAAATATTGTGTATGCAGGAAATACTTCATCATTGATATATATCCTTCTGGGAATGAGGGAGGGCGGGAGCATTGTAAAGCATGTTAAGGCTTGAAGCAACCACAACAGAGCCTTTGTTCAGAGGAAAAAGCCTCTAATCTATTAACAGCACTGTGTTTGCCAAGCAAGTTTTTGTTGGCAGTTTTGAGAACCCTGATCCAATGGCTGGGCCTGCCTGTGCCAGGCATGTACCCATCCACCCAGTCCTAGTCAGCCCTAAAAAGCTCTGTCTATCCCACAATTCAAGGCTGCTGAACTTGAGTCAGTTTTACCCCAAAGGCTGTGATATTCAGGAGAGATTTGTAACTGTCTAAACTGAGCCCCACCAGAGCCCAAGAAAACCATCAGCTTCCAAGATGGGCGTGCAGCAGCCTGAGCACACCAGGGACAAGCTGGAGTTTGTCAAGCCCCACCTAAGCACACCTGCCACAAGTTTTGGGCTGAAGTTGGACAGCTCAGCATTTGGCACGTTTTTAGATACTTCTAAACTAATATATTTAAGAGACGTGCATTTTACTGAGACTCCTTGTTTTAATTAGCATTACAAAAAGCAATTCTGTAACTGACAGAAGAATTGACAGCATAAGATTGTAATCATTAACATGTATTTTTTTTCCCACATAGCTCCTATCCACTACGTGAACTCATGAGAGGTTGTAAGCATGCTGTAGTTCTGAAATCATAAAGCTGAGCATTGATTAAGAAACGTCTCCTGCATATTAAAGGATATAGGGTTTTGCTACTTGCAAGCACTACATTCCCCTGTATTGTAGCCATCAATAGATCAGGGGATGGTTATGCTTTTAATGGGTATATCTACTCTTCTGAAGCAGTTACCCCCCCACTTTCCTGTACACAATGCATCATTTTTCATGAAGGTGCTAGTGGATCTAGCATGCACAAACTGGATATTTTTTCAAGTGTAATTAAACTGAAAGATAACCTGGAGGACCACTTCTAGTGTATTCTCACAATTTCAGATTTCAGTGCCTGGGAAAAGTCTGAAATTACTTTGAAGTAAAAAAAAAAACAAAACAACACTCAGGTATTGTGAGGTTATAGCATCAACTGCCTCATGCTACAGATCCAGCAAATGGAGCATGCATTGGTACCTGATCTTTGCTAGGATAGACATTCTCTGTACGACCTTATAGAAGGGGTTTTGGCCAAATTTTACCTCTTGCTTTAAGGATGCAAAGATACTTTTCAAAAAGAAGTGAATAGCATGATATATTTAGAACTCATATTTCCACACAGGATAACGCAGATTGCGTGTAATGTTCCTCTTGTAAAATAGCCTTACACCATAGTATATTCTACTGCCATAGTATATTATACTGCCTTGCCATCTCACATGACTGTTTTAAGGAACACAATTATCTCCTTATGTCCCATTTTAGGCTGCTTATATTTTATCCCTTTCATATTATATCCCTTTCATATCCCAGTATTTCTCATAGTATTTCTAGAGTTGCAGACAATGAACTATCCAGTAACTATGTAAGCAACATGTATGTTACTTTCATCAGTGAGGCGTCTTGCAAAATTTGGTGGATAACTTCCTGAAGAATGTGAGATGAATATTCTGTAAGCTCTTTGGCACCACAGACTAGCTGAGCTGAGCGTTTAGGGTGACATAATGCATTTTTCCATGTAAATGCTAGGGAGAAAAAAACCATAAAGGAATCTAGATTTTATCCATACTGTCACAAAGTCTGGTAAGTGCATTAGCAAAGGGCAGTGATTAATTCAGCACTCCTGTAAATGAAATTTTCTGTCAGAGTAATTTTTAGCCTTAGTTTCAAGTACAGCTTCATCATTAGCTGTTGATAACTTGTCACTTACTAATTTTGGTTATTTCTCATCCTTATGCTCACTAACATATTAACCACTTTGCATTATCACAATAATGTGTCTTTTAATACAAATGTCCCAGTGTTTTCATAATACTAGCAGAACATTTTCCAGCAGCAATGCACTTCCCTTCACATATGATCTCATGACTAAATTATTCCTGACTTGCTGCCATATATACCCCTAGGTCATGTATGTATTTTTCTTAACGGGTGAACATAAATTCTACTGTATGGAGAGAAGTAAAATATGCCTAACAGGGAAGAAAACACATCCCTTGATAGGAAGGAGGCAGGAAAAAGAAATGTTGCTCAATTACTGCCCTCTCTCCCCTGCACCTCATTTATCTTTGCTCTTTTTTCATATAATCATATGTGACAGAGAAATTAAGTAGAACAAATTGCACCAGCATTAGGAGGAACAAAAAAGGGACATCTTTTTCATGACACTTAAAAACTAGACCTCAAAGAAAGAGAACTAGTGTCATGAAACATGCAACAGGAGCCATTCCAGGTCTAACTTTCTTGAAAGCAGGGAGAAGACACCACACCCAGATAAGGTTATACCCATAAGGCACATCATTTATTGGTCCACACTAGCCTGACTGAGACCGATGACCACCTCTCTCCACCTTGTACCCACTGTCAGTCTTCATGAATCCTTGCAGAATTCACCGATATGCTTGTCAGGCTGTAAAGACATGTTTCCCTAGAGGAATTCTTGGGAAGAAAAAGAAAAAACAAAAACAAAACAACACAAGGATCTGAGAGTTACAGCTCAACAGTGTTAATAAACAGTAAAGCACCTGGAAAAACACTGGCTGGAATAGAGAAACCTCATGAGTGTGTGTGGGAGCATTTTCTCACCAAGCCTTATTTCTGGACAATGTTTAAATCAATCACACCATTTAGATTATTTCCCAGCCAACTAAATTATTTTCTGAGATTTCTGTGTAAATTTTGCTTCATAGCTGTGATAGAAACTTCTGCTTCTAATAGTGGAAGAATCAGCATATGCGAACATTCCTACTGTAAACAGCATGACAAAGAAACTGGAGGCTTGTTTTGAAATCATGAAAAAGTTTGCTTTGCCACATTAAGATCAACTGGAGGTGCAAAAGCTCCTGGCTGCTGATGACTGAACCGCTTATGCAGTCATGTGCCTGAAAAGAATCAGACATTAAAATCTGCAAGTATTTAATATGAGGATTGCTTGGGGTCTGCAATAATAACCCACCAGATACTTGCAGTCATGTGAAATGGCTCAGCCATGTCAGACAGACCATAATGGCTCAGTGGCATCAGTCTGGGTTTCTGTTTGTGCACTCAGATTTGCCTAAGGAATACACTGTACAAAACCTGCAGAAAAGAAATGCTGGTTAGAGGAATCAGAGCCTGGAGGAAAGCCAGAGAATTATTTTATCCACAGAAAGTTAGATTCCAAAGTAAAGTCACAAATCTGGGCAAATATGGATTAGCATAAGAACTGGATTAGCATAAGAAATATGGGGTCCCTTTGTACAATGTCTTTATAGCAGCACAATACATAAAGCTCTAACTGTGCTTACATTTTATATCTGCAGATGGCTGAAAGGCAGAAAGGTTATGTCAATTTCTCTATTTACACACACAAGTCTAGTACTTATACCGGAAAACAAATGGAGGATTTAGACTTATAACCCCTGAAAAAAATTGCATTCCACAAAAAGATCTTATTAAGAAAGTCCTAGGCCTTTAGAACTTGGGTATTCAACAGACCCGACTGCATCTTGTCAAAACCAAGAACTGCTCTTTATAAAGTCAATCTGTTCTGTTCTTGAGCAGGCCCTTACAGCTGCAACCAAAATAACTTTAAAAAGGTAAAGAATGTAACAGGATTTATAGTTCATATAAAGTGACACATACACAACTGTATGAGATCTTCAAAAAACATAAAAGGTTCTATATTTTTTCTACACTAGATTATTAAAATTCATATATTAATGTAAGAGAGAGACCAAGAAAGAAATGAGAAATTTGTTTGTAACCAAAACTTCAGATATTTTGTTAACCTGCAAAATCAATCACAGGGAAGGACTAAATTTTATGAATGGAGAACAAAATATACACTGTTTTAACAGTGAACATTTTGTATTAGCATGAGAAATATGGCATAATTGTTTTTTCATATGCTCAGGAACTTGACTGAAAAAAGTACAATAAGTTGGAAAAATGAAATAAAGACTATTTCAGAGAAGCATCAGTCACTTTCAATTGCTCCCTGACTAGACAACACCTTACTTACTATTTAGGCATTAAGCTTGCCAAGGACAAATGGTCCAAGAAGGTCATTCTTACTTCAAGGCCAGTTTGGCTTTTCCCCTACGCTGCATTCACGAGTTTTACAATGAAAAAAATCCTGCAAAACAGCTTAAAAACATGATTCCTGGTGAGTGCTTCAGTCCAGACTGTCTTGCCTACACTGAACTGTTCAAACATGTTGGATATTGGCCTTTCCAGAGACTCCTGGAATTGTATGTCCATAGGGACAATTACATCATCTAATCTGACCTGAAAGATACCAAAAGACCTCAGGTTTCATCCCCTTTTTTCTGTATTAAAACAGAAATGCATCCAAGCTTGAGCTGAACGAGATAAGAGAGAAGTCTACAGAAGTGTTCTTCAATAGTTTGTTCCAATGTGAGATCAAAACGGTAGCTAATTTCCTCTTGGTAGTTATCAAGCCAGATTCTGCTGACAGCCATTGGTATTTATTGATATATTGTGACTCTGGTATTCCCCCTTCCACCCAAGAAACCTGCGTACTTGTATGTACTAAGAGGCCACCTCTTGGTACATTTTCTAACCAAGGCTTTTTAAGCAGCCAACTGTAAATTGTTTTCTGTGATCCTGTTTTTCTGTGAAGTTGAAGTTAACTCTGTTTCTCGAAGTCATTTGAAAACTTATCAAAAGAGCAGCTTTCTAGGCCTCTGCTACTCATTCCTCCTGTGCATAAATTCACTGATTACAAAATGGTTTCTCTAGACTGCAATTCTCGCAGTTAATGACAAACTAAAAGGACATGTCACTTGTCCCTTTTCACAGTCATTGTCTCCAGGATATTCCCCTAGTTGTCAGCTTGCCTTTTTTCTGTACAACATGTGAATGCCCTGCTTCTGTATAAAGGAACCAACTTATAAAGCAACCCAAAGTCACTGTAGGATTGACCTGTCTTAATGATTATTTAATTTTCTTCAGTCCTTGGAGCAAATGTGTTCAGCTGTAATTTTTTGCTCCAAGTCACAAAGACAATGTCATTTGTGCTAGAGCAAAGGCAGATCTTAGGCACATAAGCAGGTCTTAAAATAACATTTGCTCACAAAAGACTGCCTCATTCATAATATGCCAGTTATTCTATTCTAAATCCATTTCATTTACATTTTGCTGGTGCTGTGGAGTATTTTACTCTAAAATTAGAATTCATTCTGTGTTATAGTAAGGCTTTCAAAGCCCCAGGTAGATTGCAATCCAGTTATGACCTCCCAAACTAGTAATTGCAAAGGAAAATATCAGGCTTGTTTAACTCTCAATATAGCTAGTTTAGGATTCCTTAGGTCAGTCTTCCCGTGCATTTTAAGCATCCCCATCACATCACCACTATTCTACTTTTTTGACACTTTCCTTATATTATCAGTATTTGTTTTAAAACCATGGTCTCAAGCTAAAGATTTCCTTTGACACCTGTTCAAGTATATAGTCAATACAGCTTTCAGTTCATGACAGACAGAAGGCATGATGTCTCTGCATAATTATCTCAACCAGTCTGGGTCATAACTAAGCTGCCCACTTCACAAAAAGGTCACAGATGAGCTGTGCCTGACAGCTGATGGTCCATTAATATCCACAGAGTTTTTGTGAGTGCTCAGGAAAGGGCACTTTTCCCACTACCGTCACTCACAGTGCACATGGTTCCATTCATCAGCTGCAGTACAGAGAATTAGAGGAGATGTCTTCTAGAGACATCAACCCACAAGAAGGACAAAGTCAAGAATATAACAGTAATGAGAAAATTGAAGCATGAGCTAACATGCACTCTGTGAGTGGGATGCTAGTCACTCAAATCGGGCCTGCAGTGAACACATCTCTTCAACAAGCACAGCACAGAGCAAATCATCAGCTTTCTCTGGGTCTATCTCCTGATCCACCAGCTCAGACTGCAAGAAAGCCAGAAAGACTGTTGCACCCCTTCTCAAACAGCCCCAGTGTCATGCTCCTTTGCTTTGTTTCCAGCAGCATTGGCACACAGGGCACAGAGCTTTCCTCTGGCCGTGCTTCAGGAGCAGAGCTGGTTTCAGTGCACCTGACTGGACCCAGTGGGTGGCAATCAGCCTTTCCCCACAGCTGGGGTAGGTTAGAGTGACCCTTTCTTCCCCAGAGCACAGAGAGGCTGTAGGGAATAGGACAGGAGGTGGTGCTCTGGCTATAGGTAGTGCTCCATACACAGGTGATGCTCCACGTACAAAGGGTTGGGCTGTTCAACTTTCCCCTCACCCTTATCAAACAGCTGGTGCCAAGGAGAAAGTTTAGAGGAAAAATTTATTAGGAAAAAGTTCTTCACCAAAAGGGTGGAATGGGCTGCCCTGGAAAGTGTTTAAGTGCCCATCCCTGCAAGTATTTAAAAGATGTGCAAACGTGGTGCTTAGCGACATGGTTTAGTGTTGGACTTGGCAGTGCTGGGTTAATGGTTGGATTTGATGATCTTAGAGGTCTTTTCCAACATAAATGATTCCATAATAGAAGTATGGAATAAACAGGGTTCAGGTCATTCATTCACATCAGGCCTGTGTCTGTTCTCATTTTGTTTTTCTTTGCCTTAGCCTGAGCTGAAGCAAAGCTCTTGATGTGTATGGCAGCAGGCAATGAAAGGTGACTGTTTCAAGGAGGAATTCTTTACCACAGATGTTTTTTAAATAGAGTGGGGTTTTTTCATCTAATGCTTTTAGCAAACTTTAAGGAAGTCAAAAATTGTTCTGAATATATGAAAACTCAGCTTTTTGGAAAGATGTATTTTTCTTTTTATTCTCTTTTACTTTTCATATAAATTGAGGAAATCTTTTTCTATCTTTTAATTAAAGGAGTGCTTCTAAAACAGGGTTAACTGGCTTCTATAATTTCTTTGCTAAGAAGTCAGCTGGCAATTAATGACTTGCTGGGAAAAGAAAATGTTGGGGTTTGGGGGGGGGGTTTGTGGTTTTTGTTGGGTTTTTTTTTTTTTTTTTTGAGCAGGTTTTTTACTGCATAGAAGAAAACAGAAAAGAATAAAAAAAAGTATAGAACAAAAAACAGA